>NC_081193.1:0-300000 GCF_902713425.1 Acipenser ruthenus
CAGTGCGGGGACCTGCACTGCGGTTAGCCCTGGTCCCGCGTCCCGTGTGAACAGCGATGAATGAATTCATTCAATGCACGCCCCCCCCCCGGGTGCACGAGTGTTATGGGTCCCGGCTGGAGATCCGCGAGCTCGGCTGAACACCTGCGCAAGCGCCGCTGCGGAGACCCGTTAGAAGCAGCCCCGAAGGCCAGCGAAAATAGCCGAGAGTTAAGCCCCTCCCCGCCGTGGCTTCGTCAGCCACTCGCCGCTTCAAGAGGGACGGGCCTCTGGTCATGTCATGTCATAAATCACATGACCAGAGGCCCGCCCATCCTGACGTTGCGGAAGTTTGCCGAAGACACAGCGGGGAGAGGCTTAACTCTCGGCTATTTTCGGACCCGGCGAGAAGGCAGCAGGACGCTCTATTCACGGCTCACTCCCCGCGGTCCCCTCTGACCGATCGGAGCCGGTTTAGCGCTCCAGGCAGTCGGATACTTTAGCGCCTCAGCAGCGGGGGCGACGACCTCTAACATTCCCCGGGGAGCTGCCCGAGTGTAAGGCCGGGACCCCCGTCTGCTGGGGGAAAAAAATACCTGCACGTCCCCCCCCGTGTGCACGGGTGTTATGAGCTCGGGCTGAACACTTGCTCGTCCCCCCCGCCCCCGGGGAGCTGCACGGCGGAACAGCGATGAATGAATTCATTAAATGCACTTTCCCCCCGGGTGCACGAGTGTTATGGGTCCCGGCTGGAGATCCGCGAGCTCGGCTGAACACTTGCGGCGTCCCCCGGGGGACCTGCACGGCGGTTAGCCCTGGTCCCGCGTCCCGGGTCTACAGCGATGAATGAATTCATTCAATGCACGCCCCCCCCCCGGGTGCACGAGTGTTATGAAGCCGGGCTATCGTTCCCCGAGCTCGGCTGAACACTTGCGGCGGTTAGCCCTGGTCCCGCGTCCCGGGTCTACAGCGATGAATGAATTCATTCAATGCACGCCCCCCCCCCGGGTGCACGAGTGTTATGAAGCCGGGCTATCGTTCCCCGAGCTCGGCTGAACACTTGCTCGTCCCCCCCGCCCCCGGGGAGCTGCACGGCGGAACAGCGATGAATGAATTCATTAAATGCACTTTCCCCCCGGGTGCACGAGTGTTATGGGTCCCGGCTGGAGATCCGCGAGCTCGGCTGAACACTTGCGGCGTCCCCCGGGGGACCTGCACGGCGGTTAGCCCTGGTCCCGCGTCCCGGGTCTACAGCGATGAATGAATTCATTCAATGCACGCCCCCCCCCCGGGTGCACGAGTGTTATGAAGCCGGGCTATCGTTCCCCGAGCTCGGCTGAACACTTGCGGCGGTTAGCCCTGGTCCCGCGTCCCGGGTCTACAGCGATGAATGAATTCATTCAATGCACGCCCCCCCCCCGGGTGCACGAGTGTTATGAAGCCGGGCTATCGTTCCCCGAGCTCGGCTGAACACTTGCGGCGGTTAGCCCTGGTCCCGCGTCCCGGGTCTACAGCGATGAATGAATTCATTCAATGCACGCCCCCCCCCCGGGTGCACGACTGTTATGAAGCCGGGCTATCGTTCCCCGAGCTCGGCTGAACACTTGCGGCGTCCCCCGGGGGACCTGCACGGCGGTTAGCCCTGGTCCCGCGTCCCGTGTGAACAGCGATGAATGAATTCATTCAATGCACTTTCCCCCCCGGGTGCACGAGTGTTATGAAGCCGGGCTATCGTTCCCCGAGCTCGGCTGAACACTTGCGGCGTCCCCCGGGGGACCTGCACGGCGGTTAGCCCTGGTCCCGCGTCCCGGGTCTACAGCGATGAATGAATTCATTCAATGCACTTTCCCCCCCGGGTGCACGAGTGTTATGAAGCCGGGCTATCGTTCCCCGAGCTCGGCTGAACACTTGCGGCGTCCCCCGGGGGACCTGCACGGCGGTTAGCCCTGGTCCCGCGTCCCGGGTCTACAGCGATGAATGAATTCATTCAATGCACGCCCCCCCCCCCGGGTGCACGAGTGTTATGAAGCCGGGCTATCGTTCCCCGAGCTCGGCTGAACACTTGCGGCGTCCCCCGGGGGACCTGCACGGCGGTTAGCCCTGGTCCCGCGTCCCGTGTGAACAGCGATGAATGAATTCATTCAATGCACGCCCCCCCCCCGGGTGCACGAGTGTTATGGGTCCCGGCTGGAGATCCGCGAGCTCGGCTGAACACCTGCGCAAGCGCCGCTGCGGAGACCCGTTAGAAGCAGCCCCGAAGGCCAGCGAAAATAGCCGAGAGTTAAGCCCCTCCCCGCCGTGGCTTCGTCAGCCACTCGCCGCTTCAAGAGGGACGGGCCTCTGGTCATGTCATGTCATAAATCACATGACCAGAGGCCCGCCCATCCTGACGTTGCGGAAGTTTGCCGAAGACACAGCGGGGAGAGGCTTAACTCTCGGCTATTTTCGGACCCGGCGAGAAGGCAGCAGGACGCTCTATTCACGGCTCACTCCCCGCGGTCCCCTCTGACCGATCGGAGCCGGTTTAGCGCTCCAGGCAGTCGGATACTTTAGCGCCTCAGCAGCGGGGGCGACGACCTCTAACATTCCCCGGGGAGCTGCCCGAGTGTAAGGCCGGGACCCCCGTCTGCTGGGGGAAAAAAATACCTGCACGTCCCCCCCCGTGTGCACGGGTGTTATGAGCTCGGGCTGAACACTTGCTCGTCCCCCCCGCCCCCGGGGAGCTGCACGGCGGAACAGCGATGAATGAATTCATTAAATGCACTTTCCCCCCGGGTGCACGAGTGTTATGGGTCCCGGCTGGAGATCCGCGAGCTCGGCTGAACACTTGCGGCGTCCCCCGGGGGACCTGCACGGCGGTTAGCCCTGGTCCCGCGTCCCGGGTCTACAGCGATGAATGAATTCATTCAATGCACGCCCCCCCCCCGGGTGCACGAGTGTTATGAAGCCGGGCTATCGTTCCCCGAGCTCGGCTGAACACTTGCGGCGGTTAGCCCTGGTCCCGCGTCCCGGGTCTACAGCGATGAATGAATTCATTCAATGCACGCCCCCCCCCCGGGTGCACGAGTGTTATGAAGCCGGGCTATCGTTCCCCGAGCTCGGCTGAACACTTGCTCGTCCCCCCCGCCCCCGGGGAGCTGCACGGCGGAACAGCGATGAATGAATTCATTAAATGCACTTTCCCCCCGGGTGCACGAGTGTTATGGGTCCCGGCTGGAGATCCGCGAGCTCGGCTGAACACTTGCGGCGTCCCCCGGGGGACCTGCACGGCGGTTAGCCCTGGTCCCGCGTCCCGGGTCTACAGCGATGAATGAATTCATTCAATGCACGCCCCCCCCCCGGGTGCACGAGTGTTATGAAGCCGGGCTATCGTTCCCCGAGCTCGGCTGAACACTTGCGGCGGTTAGCCCTGGTCCCGCGTCCCGGGTCTACAGCGATGAATGAATTCATTCAATGCACGCCCCCCCCCCGGGTGCACGAGTGTTATGAAGCCGGGCTATCGTTCCCCGAGCTCGGCTGAACACTTGCGGCGGTTAGCCCTGGTCCCGCGTCCCGGGTCTACAGCGATGAATGAATTCATTCAATGCACGCCCCCCCCCCGGGTGCACGACTGTTATGAAGCCGGGCTATCGTTCCCCGAGCTCGGCTGAACACTTGCGGCGTCCCCCGGGGGACCTGCACGGCGGTTAGCCCTGGTCCCGCGTCCCGTGTGAACAGCGATGAATGAATTCATTCAATGCACTTTCCCCCCCGGGTGCACGAGTGTTATGAAGCCGGGCTATCGTTCCCCGAGCTCGGCTGAACACTTGCGGCGTCCCCCGGGGGACCTGCACGGCGGTTAGCCCTGGTCCCGCGTCCCGGGTCTACAGCGATGAATGAATTCATTCAATGCACTTTCCCCCCCGGGTGCACGAGTGTTATGAAGCCGGGCTATCGTTCCCCGAGCTCGGCTGAACACTTGCGGCGTCCCCCGGGGGACCTGCACGGCGGTTAGCCCTGGTCCCGCGTCCCGGGTCTACAGCGATGAATGAATTCATTCAATGCACGCCCCCCCCCCGGGTGCACGAGTGTTATGAAGCCGGGCTATCGTTCCCCGAGCTCGGCTGAACACTTGCGGCGTCCCCCGGGGGACCTGCACGGCGGTTAGCCCTGGTCCCGCGTCCCGTGTGAACAGCGATGAATGAATTCATTCAATGCACGCCCCCCCCCCGGGTGCACGAGTGTTATGGGTCCCGGCTGGAGATCCGCGAGCTCGGCTGAACACCTGCGCAAGCGCCGCTGCGGAGACCCGTTAGAAGCAGCCCCGAAGGCCAGCGAAAATAGCCGAGAGTTAAGCCCCTCCCCGCCGTGGCTTCGTCAGCCACTCGCCGCTTCAAGAGGGACGGGCCTCTGGTCATGTCATGTCATAAATCACATGACCAGAGGCCCGCCCATCCTGACGTTGCGGAAGTTTGCCGAAGACACAGCGGGGAGAGGCTTAACTCTCGGCTATTTTCGGACCCGGCGAGAAGGCAGCAGGACGCTCTATTCACGGCTCACTCCCCGCGGTCCCCTCTGACCGATCGGAGCCGGTTTAGCGCTCCAGGCAGTCGGATACTTTAGCGCCTCAGCAGCGGGGGCGACGACCTCTAACATTCCCCGGGGAGCTGCCCGAGTGTAAGGCCGGGACCCCCGTCTGCTGGGGGAAAAAAATACCTGCACGTCCCCCCCCGTGTGCACGGGTGTTATGAGCTCGGGCTGAACACTTGCTCGTCCCCCCCGCCCCCGGGGAGCTGCACGGCGGAACAGCGATGAATGAATTCATTAAATGCACTTTCCCCCCGGGTGCACGAGTGTTATGGGTCCCGGCTGGAGATCCGCGAGCTCGGCTGAACACTTGCGGCGTCCCCCGGGGGACCTGCACGGCGGTTAGCCCTGGTCCCGCGTCCCGGGTCTACAGCGATGAATGAATTCATTCAATGCACGCCCCCCCCCCGGGTGCACGAGTGTTATGAAGCCGGGCTATCGTTCCCCGAGCTCGGCTGAACACTTGCGGCGGTTAGCCCTGGTCCCGCGTCCCGGGTCTACAGCGATGAATGAATTCATTCAATGCACGCCCCCCCCCCGGGTGCACGAGTGTTATGAAGCCGGGCTATCGTTCCCCGAGCTCGGCTGAACACTTGCTCGTCCCCCCCGCCCCCGGGGAGCTGCACGGCGGAACAGCGATGAATGAATTCATTAAATGCACTTTCCCCCCGGGTGCACGAGTGTTATGGGTCCCGGCTGGAGATCCGCGAGCTCGGCTGAACACTTGCGGCGTCCCCCGGGGGACCTGCACGGCGGTTAGCCCTGGTCCCGCGTCCCGGGTCTACAGCGATGAATGAATTCATTCAATGCACGCCCCCCCCCCGGGTGCACGAGTGTTATGAAGCCGGGCTATCGTTCCCCGAGCTCGGCTGAACACTTGCGGCGGTTAGCCCTGGTCCCGCGTCCCGGGTCTACAGCGATGAATGAATTCATTCAATGCACGCCCCCCCCCCGGGTGCACGAGTGTTATGAAGCCGGGCTATCGTTCCCCGAGCTCGGCTGAACACTTGCGGCGGTTAGCCCTGGTCCCGCGTCCCGGGTCTACAGCGATGAATGAATTCATTCAATGCACGCCCCCCCCCCGGGTGCACGACTGTTATGAAGCCGGGCTATCGTTCCCCGAGCTCGGCTGAACACTTGCGGCGTCCCCCGGGGGACCTGCACGGCGGTTAGCCCTGGTCCCGCGTCCCGTGTGAACAGCGATGAATGAATTCATTCAATGCACTTTCCCCCCCGGGTGCACGAGTGTTATGAAGCCGGGCTATCGTTCCCCGAGCTCGGCTGAACACTTGCGGCGTCCCCCGGGGGACCTGCACGGCGGTTAGCCCTGGTCCCGCGTCCCGGGTCTACAGCGATGAATGAATTCATTCAATGCACTTTCCCCCCCGGGTGCACGAGTGTTATGAAGCCGGGCTATCGTTCCCCGAGCTCGGCTGAACACTTGCGGCGTCCCCCGGGGGACCTGCACGGCGGTTAGCCCTGGTCCCGCGTCCCGGGTCTACAGCGATGAATGAATTCATTCAATGCACGCCCCCCCCCCGGGTGCACGAGTGTTATGAAGCCGGGCTATCGTTCCCCGAGCTCGGCTGAACACTTGCGGCGTCCCCCGGGGGACCTGCACGGCGGTTAGCCCTGGTCCCGCGTCCCGTGTGAACAGCGATGAATGAATTCATTCAATGCACGCCCCCCCCCCGGGTGCACGAGTGTTATGGGTCCCGGCTGGAGATCCGCGAGCTCGGCTGAACACCTGCGCAAGCGCCGCTGCGGAGACCCGTTAGAAGCAGCCCCGAAGGCCAGCGAAAATAGCCGAGAGTTAAGCCCCTCCCCGCCGTGGCTTCGTCAGCCACTCGCCGCTTCAAGAGGGACGGGCCTCTGGTCATGTCATGTCATAAATCACATGACCAGAGGCCCGCCCATCCTGACGTTGCGGAAGTTTGCCGAAGACACAGCGGGGAGAGGCTTAACTCTCGGCTATTTTCGGACCCGGCGAGAAGGCAGCAGGACGCTCTATTCACGGCTCACTCCCCGCGGTCCCCTCTGACCGATCGGAGCCGGTTTAGCGCTCCAGGCAGTCGGATACTTTAGCGCCTCAGCAGCGGGGGCGACGACCTCTAACATTCCCCGGGGAGCTGCCCGAGTGTAAGGCCGGGACCCCCGTCTGCTGGGGGAAAAAAATACCTGCACGTCCCCCCCCGTGTGCACGGGTGTTATGAGCTCGGGCTGAACACTTGCTCGTCCCCCCCGCCCCCGGGGAGCTGCACGGCGGAACAGCGATGAATGAATTCATTAAATGCACTTTCCCCCCGGGTGCACGAGTGTTATGGGTCCCGGCTGGAGATCCGCGAGCTCGGCTGAACACTTGCGGCGTCCCCCGGGGGACCTGCACGGCGGTTAGCCCTGGTCCCGCGTCCCGGGTCTACAGCGATGAATGAATTCATTCAATGCACGCCCCCCCCCCGGGTGCACGAGTGTTATGAAGCCGGGCTATCGTTCCCCGAGCTCGGCTGAACACTTGCGGCGGTTAGCCCTGGTCCCGCGTCCCGGGTCTACAGCGATGAATGAATTCATTCAATGCACGCCCCCCCCCCGGGTGCACGAGTGTTATGAAGCCGGGCTATCGTTCCCCGAGCTCGGCTGAACACTTGCTCGTCCCCCCCGCCCCCGGGGAGCTGCACGGCGGAACAGCGATGAATGAATTCATTAAATGCACTTTCCCCCCGGGTGCACGAGTGTTATGGGTCCCGGCTGGAGATCCGCGAGCTCGGCTGAACACTTGCGGCGTCCCCCGGGGGACCTGCACGGCGGTTAGCCCTGGTCCCGCGTCCCGGGTCTACAGCGATGAATGAATTCATTCAATGCACGCCCCCCCCCCGGGTGCACGAGTGTTATGAAGCCGGGCTATCGTTCCCCGAGCTCGGCTGAACACTTGCGGCGGTTAGCCCTGGTCCCGCGTCCCGGGTCTACAGCGATGAATGAATTCATTCAATGCACGCCCCCCCCCCGGGTGCACGAGTGTTATGAAGCCGGGCTATCGTTCCCCGAGCTCGGCTGAACACTTGCGGCGGTTAGCCCTGGTCCCGCGTCCCGGGTCTACAGCGATGAATGAATTCATTCAATGCACGCCCCCCCCCCGGGTGCACGACTGTTATGAAGCCGGGCTATCGTTCCCCGAGCTCGGCTGAACACTTGCGGCGTCCCCCGGGGGACCTGCACGGCGGTTAGCCCTGGTCCCGCGTCCCGTGTGAACAGCGATGAATGAATTCATTCAATGCACTTTCCCCCCCGGGTGCACGAGTGTTATGAAGCCGGGCTATCGTTCCCCGAGCTCGGCTGAACACTTGCGGCGTCCCCCGGGGGACCTGCACGGCGGTTAGCCCTGGTCCCGCGTCCCGGGTCTACAGCGATGAATGAATTCATTCAATGCACTTTCCCCCCCGGGTGCACGAGTGTTATGAAGCCGGGCTATCGTTCCCCGAGCTCGGCTGAACACTTGCGGCGTCCCCCGGGGGACCTGCACGGCGGTTAGCCCTGGTCCCGCGTCCCGGGTCTACAGCGATGAATGAATTCATTCAATGCACGCCCCCCCCCCGGGTGCACGAGTGTTATGAAGCCGGGCTATCGTTCCCCGAGCTCGGCTGAACACTTGCGGCGTCCCCCGGGGGACCTGCACGGCGGTTAGCCCTGGTCCCGCGTCCCGTGTGAACAGCGATGAATGAATTCATTCAATGCACGCCCCCCCCCCGGGTGCACGAGTGTTATGGGTCCCGGCTGGAGATCCGCGAGCTCGGCTGAACACCTGCGCAAGCGCCGCTGCGGAGACCCGTTAGAAGCAGCCCCGAAGGCCAGCGAAAATAGCCGAGAGTTAAGCCCCTCCCCGCCGTGGCTTCGTCAGCCACTCGCCGCTTCAAGAGGGACGGGCCTCTGGTCATGTCATGTCATAAATCACATGACCAGAGGCCCGCCCATCCTGACGTTGCGGAAGTTTGCCGAAGACACAGCGGGGAGAGGCTTAACTCTCGGCTATTTTCGGACCCGGCGAGAAGGCAGCAGGACGCTCTATTCACGGCTCACTCCCCGCGGTCCCCTCTGACCGATCGGAGCCGGTTTAGCGCTCCAGGCAGTCGGATACTTTAGCGCCTCAGCAGCGGGGGCGACGACCTCTAACATTCCCCGGGGAGCTGCCCGAGTGTAAGGCCGGGACCCCCGTCTGCTGGGGGAAAAAAATACCTGCACGTCCCCCCCCGTGTGCACGGGTGTTATGAGCTCGGGCTGAACACTTGCTCGTCCCCCCCGCCCCCGGGGAGCTGCACGGCGGAACAGCGATGAATGAATTCATTAAATGCACTTTCCCCCCGGGTGCACGAGTGTTATGGGTCCCGGCTGGAGATCCGCGAGCTCGGCTGAACACTTGCGGCGTCCCCCGGGGGACCTGCACGGCGGTTAGCCCTGGTCCCGCGTCCCGGGTCTACAGCGATGAATGAATTCATTCAATGCACGCCCCCCCCCCGGGTGCACGAGTGTTATGAAGCCGGGCTATCGTTCCCCGAGCTCGGCTGAACACTTGCGGCGGTTAGCCCTGGTCCCGCGTCCCGGGTCTACAGCGATGAATGAATTCATTCAATGCACGCCCCCCCCCCGGGTGCACGAGTGTTATGAAGCCGGGCTATCGTTCCCCGAGCTCGGCTGAACACTTGCTCGTCCCCCCCGCCCCCGGGGAGCTGCACGGCGGAACAGCGATGAATGAATTCATTAAATGCACTTTCCCCCCGGGTGCACGAGTGTTATGGGTCCCGGCTGGAGATCCGCGAGCTCGGCTGAACACTTGCGGCGTCCCCCGGGGGACCTGCACGGCGGTTAGCCCTGGTCCCGCGTCCCGGGTCTACAGCGATGAATGAATTCATTCAATGCACGCCCCCCCCCCGGGTGCACGAGTGTTATGAAGCCGGGCTATCGTTCCCCGAGCTCGGCTGAACACTTGCGGCGGTTAGCCCTGGTCCCGCGTCCCGGGTCTACAGCGATGAATGAATTCATTCAATGCACGCCCCCCCCCCGGGTGCACGAGTGTTATGAAGCCGGGCTATCGTTCCCCGAGCTCGGCTGAACACTTGCGGCGGTTAGCCCTGGTCCCGCGTCCCGGGTCTACAGCGATGAATGAATTCATTCAATGCACGCCCCCCCCCCGGGTGCACGACTGTTATGAAGCCGGGCTATCGTTCCCCGAGCTCGGCTGAACACTTGCGGCGTCCCCCGGGGGACCTGCACGGCGGTTAGCCCTGGTCCCGCGTCCCGTGTGAACAGCGATGAATGAATTCATTCAATGCACTTTCCCCCCCGGGTGCACGAGTGTTATGAAGCCGGGCTATCGTTCCCCGAGCTCGGCTGAACACTTGCGGCGTCCCCCGGGGGACCTGCACGGCGGTTAGCCCTGGTCCCGCGTCCCGGGTCTACAGCGATGAATGAATTCATTCAATGCACTTTCCCCCCCGGGTGCACGAGTGTTATGAAGCCGGGCTATCGTTCCCCGAGCTCGGCTGAACACTTGCGGCGTCCCCCGGGGGACCTGCACGGCGGTTAGCCCTGGTCCCGCGTCCCGGGTCTACAGCGATGAATGAATTCATTCAATGCACGCCCCCCCCCCGGGTGCACGAGTGTTATGAAGCCGGGCTATCGTTCCCCGAGCTCGGCTGAACACTTGCGGCGTCCCCCGGGGGACCTGCACGGCGGTTAGCCCTGGTCCCGCGTCCCGTGTGAACAGCGATGAATGAATTCATTCAATGCACGCCCCCCCCCCGGGTGCACGAGTGTTATGGGTCCCGGCTGGAGATCCGCGAGCTCGGCTGAACACCTGCGCAAGCGCCGCTGCGGAGACCCGTTAGAAGCAGCCCCGAAGGCCAGCGAAAATAGCCGAGAGTTAAGCCCCTCCCCGCCGTGGCTTCGTCAGCCACTCGCCGCTTCAAGAGGGACGGGCCTCTGGTCATGTCATGTCATAAATCACATGACCAGAGGCCCGCCCATCCTGACGTTGCGGAAGTTTGCCGAAGACACAGCGGGGAGAGGCTTAACTCTCGGCTATTTTCGGACCCGGCGAGAAGGCAGCAGGACGCTCTATTCACGGCTCACTCCCCGCGGTCCCCTCTGACCGATCGGAGCCGGTTTAGCGCTCCAGGCAGTCGGATACTTTAGCGCCTCAGCAGCGGGGGCGACGACCTCTAACATTCCCCGGGGAGCTGCCCGAGTGTAAGGCCGGGACCCCCGTCTGCTGGGGGAAAAAAATACCTGCACGTCCCCCCCCGTGTGCACGGGTGTTATGAGCTCGGGCTGAACACTTGCTCGTCCCCCCCGCCCCCGGGGAGCTGCACGGCGGAACAGCGATGAATGAATTCATTAAATGCACTTTCCCCCCGGGTGCACGAGTGTTATGGGTCCCGGCTGGAGATCCGCGAGCTCGGCTGAACACTTGCGGCGTCCCCCGGGGGACCTGCACGGCGGTTAGCCCTGGTCCCGCGTCCCGGGTCTACAGCGATGAATGAATTCATTCAATGCACGCCCCCCCCCCGGGTGCACGAGTGTTATGAAGCCGGGCTATCGTTCCCCGAGCTCGGCTGAACACTTGCGGCGGTTAGCCCTGGTCCCGCGTCCCGGGTCTACAGCGATGAATGAATTCATTCAATGCACGCCCCCCCCCCGGGTGCACGAGTGTTATGAAGCCGGGCTATCGTTCCCCGAGCTCGGCTGAACACTTGCTCGTCCCCCCCGCCCCCGGGGAGCTGCACGGCGGAACAGCGATGAATGAATTCATTAAATGCACTTTCCCCCCGGGTGCACGAGTGTTATGGGTCCCGGCTGGAGATCCGCGAGCTCGGCTGAACACTTGCGGCGTCCCCCGGGGGACCTGCACGGCGGTTAGCCCTGGTCCCGCGTCCCGGGTCTACAGCGATGAATGAATTCATTCAATGCACGCCCCCCCCCCGGGTGCACGAGTGTTATGAAGCCGGGCTATCGTTCCCCGAGCTCGGCTGAACACTTGCGGCGGTTAGCCCTGGTCCCGCGTCCCGGGTCTACAGCGATGAATGAATTCATTCAATGCACGCCCCCCCCCCGGGTGCACGAGTGTTATGAAGCCGGGCTATCGTTCCCCGAGCTCGGCTGAACACTTGCGGCGGTTAGCCCTGGTCCCGCGTCCCGGGTCTACAGCGATGAATGAATTCATTCAATGCACGCCCCCCCCCCGGGTGCACGAGTGTTATGAAGCCGGGCTATCGTTCCCCGAGCTCGGCTGAACACTTGCGGCGTCCCCCGGGGGACCTGCACGGCGGTTAGCCCTGGTCCCGCGTCCCGTGTGAACAGCGATGAATGAATTCATTCAATGCACTTTCCCCCCCGGGTGCACGAGTGTTATGAAGCCGGGCTATCGTTCCCCGAGCTCGGCTGAACACTTGCGGCGTCCCCCGGGGGACCTGCACGGCGGTTAGCCCTGGTCCCGCGTCCCGGGTCTACAGCGATGAATGAATTCATTCAATGCACTTTCCCCCCCGGGTGCACGAGTGTTATGAAGCCGGGCTATCGTTCCCCGAGCTCGGCTGAACACTTGCGGCGTCCCCCGGGGGACCTGCACGGCGGTTAGCCCTGGTCCCGCGTCCCGGGTCTACAGCGATGAATGAATTCATTCAATGCACGCCCCCCCCCCGGGTGCACGAGTGTTATGAAGCCGGGCTATCGTTCCCCGAGCTCGGCTGAACACTTGCGGCGTCCCCCGGGGGACCTGCACGGCGGTTAGCCCTGGTCCCGCGTCCCGTGTGAACAGCGATGAATGAATTCATTCAATGCACTTTCCCCCCCGGGTGCACGAGTGTTATGGGTCCCGGCTATCGTTCCCCGAGCTCGGCTGAACACTTGCGGCGGTTAGCCCTGGTCCCGCGTCCCGGGTCTACAGCGATGAATGAATTCATTCAATGCACGCCCCCCCCCCGGGTGCACGAGTGTTATGGGTCCCGGCTGGAGATCCGCGAGCTCGGGCTGAACACTTGCTCGTCCCCTGCAGTGTTTTTAGAAGAATTCCCGCAGAAATCGGATTTTTTTGAGCAATTCAAATAAGAGTAACAGCATTTGCATCCCCGGTGTCATAAATATTTTCCACCAGTAGATGGCAGCAGCCCCTAGAATTGGAGTCGGCAACCATTCAAATACTTGAAAAAGTACATTTTAATGAGTTTTTAAGCCAATTTTGGCAGGCTCTCAAAGAATCAGCGAATGTGGTAGGGGGCTGAAAATTGCTACAGAGTACCTGTAGGACATGCAGATAAGTGGTGGAAAAGCACAGGTTGCTGGGCCTTTCGGTTCCGACGCTGCCCCTGTCCTTAAATGCCACTTCTAAGTGCACTGCAGGCCCCTTGAAAAAGTACATTTGGAAGGATTTTGAAGCGATGCAAGCAGGTAGAAACACCATTCCAAGGGCTGTAGTATCAGACTAACAGCCTGTAACTGAGCCCAGGGTTTTTAGAGCGATTCCTACAAAATTCAGCTTTTTTCCCATTCAACTAAGGCGACCGCTGCTTTAAGCCTATGGGTCATTTGTAACAATTTTGGCAGGCTCTCAAAGAATCAGCGAATGTGGTAGGTGGCTGAAAATTGCCACAGAGTACCTGTAGGACATGCAGATAAGTGGTGGAAAAGCACAGGTTGCTGGGCCTTTCGGTTCCGACGCTGCCCCTGTCCTTAAATGCCACTTCTAAGTGCACTGCAGGCCCCTTGAAAAAGTACATTTGGAAGGATTTTGAAGCGATGCAAGCAGGTAGAAACACCATTCCAAGGGCTGTAGTATCAGACTAACAGCCTGTAACTGAGCCCAGGGTTTTTAGAGCGATTCCTACAAAATTCAGCTTTTTTCCGTTTCTGTTTTTTACGTTTTCTGGTGAAAACGCCTATACGTTTCAATGGGAATCACATTAAAATTAATATTTCAATAACCCCTGGAGCTACCACCTCATACGAGGTATCGTTGGATAGGTATGATTGCAAGCTACAAAACAACACCGCACTCGAGTTTTTATTCGACTGCTACACTAAATAACGACCTTAAATAGGTTTCGTTTACATTTGGCGAAAAAACGTCCCGTTCAGGTTTTTTTTTTTTTTTTTTTTTTTAATATTTAAATAACCACAGGTGGTATCAATTGAATCAAGGTATGCCTGTAAAGGTATTACTGCGAGCTACAAAACAAGACCTTTAGCACGGAAACGAGTGTGACCCTAACCCTAACCCTAACCCTAACCCTAACCCTAACCCTAACCCTAACCCTAACCCTAACCCTAACCCTAACCCTAACCCTAACCCTAACCCTAACCCTAACCCTAACCCTAACCCTAACCCTAACCCTAACCCTAACCCTAACCCTAACCCAAACCCTAACCCTAACCCTAACCCTAACCCTAACCCTAACCCTAACCCTAACCCTAACCCTAACCCTAACCCTAACCCTAACCCTAACCCTAACCCTAACCCTAACCCTAACCCTAACCCTAACCCTAACCCTAACCCTAACCCTAACCCTAACCCTAACCCTAACCCTAACCCTAACCCTAACCCTAACCCTAACCCTAACCCTAACCTAGAGTCACACTTTTGATGGGCCACAGCTGGAGCTGCGTGCCTGCAACGGAGAGTGGGAGAGCTGGAGAGTGGGAGAGGGACTGCACTTGCATCCCAGCCGGATGCTGGGCTTTGGGATGCTCCATCCTTTTCACCAGCCATGGATGCGGCCAGGGCATGGGGAATGGATGCCTGGGACACAAGCCCAGTGCGGGGAGCTGCACGGCGGTTAGCCGGGGCCCCGCATCCCGGGTGAACAGCGATTAATTAATTAATTAAATGCACGTCCCCCCCAGGTGCACGAGTGTTATGAGGCCGGGCTGCAGTTCCGCGAGGTCAGGCTGAACACTTGCTCGTTCCCCCCGGCCCCGAGGAGCTGCACGGCAGTTAGCCGGGGCCCCGCGTCCCGGGTGAACAGCGATTAATTAATTAATTAAATGCACGTCCCCCCCCCCCGGGTGCACGAGTGTTACGAGGCCGGGTTGCAGTTCCGCGAGCTCGGGCTCAACACCTGCTCGTCCCCCCTGGGGAACTGCATGGCGGAACAGCGATTAATTAATTAAATGCACGTCCCGTGTTCCCCCGGGAGCACGGGTGTTATGGGTCCGGGGCGGCGGGAGCTGTCCCCGGGGCCGTGGAACCCAAGCTGGGGCAGTGGGAGTAGAGGCCAGGGTGGTGGGAGCCAGCCCGGGGAGGCTGGAGCTGTCCCCGGGGCCGTGGAACCCAAGCTGGGGCAGTGGGAGCAGAGGCCAGGGTGGTGGGAGCCAGCCCGGGGAGGCTGGAGCTGTCCCCGGGGCCGTGGAACCCTGCCCGGGCAAGTTGGAGCCAGCCCTGGGAGGCTGGAGCTGTCCCCAGGGCAGTGGAACCCTGCCCGGGGAAGTGGGAGCAGAGGCCGGGTTGCAGTTCCGCGAGCTCGGGCTAAACACCTGCTCGTCCCCCCCGGGAGCACGAGTGTTATGAGGCCGGGCTGGAGTTCCGCGAGCTCGGGGGAACACCTGCACAAGCGCTGCGGAGACCCGTTAGAAGCAGCCCCGGAGGCCAGCAAAAATAGCCGAGAATTAAGCCCCTCCCCGCTGTGTCTTCGGCAGACTTCCGCAACGTCACGTTGGACGGGCCTCTGGTCATGTGATTTGTGACATGACCAGATTCCCGTCCTTCTTGAAGTGGCGGATGGCTGCCGAAGCCACGGTAGGGAGGGGCATAATTCCCAGCTATTTTCAAACTCGGCGGGAAGGCAGCAGGAGGCTCCATTCACGGCTAACTCCCCGCGATCCCCGCTGACCGATCGGAGCCGGTTTAGCGCTCCAGGCAGTCGGATACTTTAGCGCCTCAGCAGCGGGGGCGACGACCTCTAACATTCCCCGGGGAGCTGCCCGAGTGTAAGGCCGGGACCCGTCTGCTGGGGGAAAAAAATACCTGCACGTCCCCCCCGGGTGCACGAGTGTTATGAGGCCGGGTTGGAGTTCCGCGAGCTCGGGCTGAACACCTGCACGTCCCCCCCGGGTGCACGAGTGTTATGAGGCCGGGTTGGAGTTCCGCGAGCTCGGGCTGAACACCTGCACGTCCCACCCGGGTGCACGAGTGTTATGAGGCCGGGTTGGAGTTCCGCGAGCTCGGGCTGAACACCTGCTCGTCCCCCCTGGGGAGCTGCACGGCGGAACAGCGATTAATTAATTAAATGCACGTCCCCCCCGGGTGCACGAGTGTTATGTAGAGTTCCGCGAGCTCGGGCTGAACACCTGCTTGGCCAGCCTGTTAAACTATTGTCCAACCCCAAGAAATTTGGCATGAAACTGGCTGGGTGTTGAATAGTGCTGTGTAGGGTATCCCAGATTATATCTGCTTGTGTTGAATAGTGCTGTGTAGGGTATCCCAGATTATATCTGCTTGTGTTGAATAGTGCTGTGTAGGGTATCCCAGATTATATCTGCTTGTGTTGAATAGTGGGGGTGCTGTGTAGGGTATCCCAGATTATATCTGCTTGTGTTGAATAGTGGGGGTGCTGTGTAGGGTATCCCAGATTATATCTGCTTGTGTTGAATAGTGCTGTGTAGGGTATCCCAGATTATATCTGCTTGTGTTGAATAGTGCTGTGTAGGGTATCCCAGATTATATCTGCTTGTGTTGAATAGTGCTGTGTAGGGTATCCCAGATTATATCTGCTTGTGTTGAATAGTGCTGTGTAGGGTATCCCAGATTATATCTGCTTGTGTTGAATAGTGCTGTGTAGGGTATAACACATTATATCTGCTTGTGTTGAATAGTGCTGTGTAGGGTATCCCAGATTATATCTGCTTGTGTTGAATAGTGGGGGTGCTGTGTAGGGTATCCCAGATTATATCTGCTTGTGTTGAATAGTGCTGTGTAGGGTATCCCAGATTATATCTGCTTGTGTTGAATAGTGCTGTGTAGTGTATAACAGATTATATCTGCTTGTGTTGAATAGTGCTGTGTAGGGTATAACAGATTATATCTGCTTGTGTTGAATAGTGATGTGTAGGGTATCCCAGATTATATCTGCTTGTGTTGAATAGTGCTGTGTAGGGTATAACAGATTATTTCTGCTTGTGTTGAATAGTGGGGTTGCTGTGTAGGGTATCCCAGATTATATCTGCTTGTGTTGAATAATGGGGGTGCTGTGTAGGGTAAAACAGATTATATGCGCTTGTGTTGAATAATGGGGGTGCTGTGTAGGGTATAACAGATTATATGCGCTTGTGTTGAATAATGGGGGTGCTGTGTAGGGTATAACAGATTATATACAGATTATATCTGCTTGTGTTCTGAGGAAAGGTTATAGAAAGAAAACATGACTTTGAAATTATAAGGGAATCAGTGTTGAGGAACTGAATAGCTGGTGATGGATATAGCTGTTTTTTGGATTAAAAGTCTTTTTCTTGTTCCCTTAAATTGGTATGTCATTCAAGTTTCCACCACTTTATTTCTGTATTGAGATCAAGTGACAGTTTTTTATGTAGTTTGTTTCTCATTAATGCACACATCTGCTAAGAGGGCCTCATACTTTTACATCCCTTAAAATTTGCATATGTACTAAACACTCCAGTCTCCTTCACGTTACAAAAGATACATGGAATCTGTTTATATACAAAACACTCCAGTCTCCACATGTTAAATTCTGATAATTTACAAAGGAAAATGAACCCCTTTTTTAATATCAACTTCCTGTGAGAATTCAAACCTGCGATTGCATTCTATGTGTGTAATTGCATGAAGTTATTTTTCATTAGAAATGTCATGTCGGCTGAAGAAGCAGAACAGGGTAGATTATGCTGTAATGCAATTGTTCAGTGAAGCTGATAGATACAGTGGTGGGGCATTTCAATATGTCACTGTAATTATTCAGGGAAGCTGACAGACACAGTGGTGAGACATTTCAATATGTCACTGTAATAGAACATTAACATGGACATTGTTCCCCTAGGTGTGCTGCTGTAGCTGGTCCTGTATCTCTTTTGAGGAAACACAGACAGGAAGTCTATGGAGATGCGGTGACTATACTGCTGCTCCATTGTCTAGTTCAGGTTGTAAGGAGGTCTATGGAGTCTACATTTTTTAGGACAAATAAGAACAGCTGTTTAAAAAATGGTGTTGAATTTTGGATACATTCTTAAAGCCAGCATTCTAGTAAAGGCAACATAATTCAGCTGCATTGCTGGTGCTTCAGCAGTGCAGCAGATCAAATGTAATTAAATATGGAGGCTAGTTTAATAAGATGGTAATTTAGCCTGAGTGCAGGGTTGTCCTGAGCAAACAGATGACAGTTCAGCCAGATTCCATCAGTTTTCAATTCAGAGATGAAGTAGGCTGTGAAAAATCCTTCCCCTGTAAGTCTCTCTTAATTGTATAATTATGTATAGTTATCAGTCTAGTATTGTTGTTAGAACCTTGTGGAGGGTGTGTTATTTTATTGTTTCTGTTACCAATGGATTATTATTTATTTTTTTGCTTGAACTGGTTTGTAATGTATTACAGTAATTTGGACCGGGGGCTCGGGGTATGTTTCTTGACAGGGAAACAGACTGTATTGCTGAAGTGGAGAATAACTGTACATTTTACTGAAATGTAATGATGATTTTCAGTTCCTAAACCAGTAGGATCAGTCTACACAGTAAGGGGTGTCTAACAGCTGGAATTATTATGTCTATAAAATATATACTGCACACCTATCAATGCATTGGTTTCTTTAAAAAAAAATGAGTGGACTTTTGGGGCTATTGTAAAATCTTAGTAAATATGTTATGTCTACCATATTTATTTTTATAATTCTCCAGCAAATCTTTATAAATCAGACCCCTACAGTATATTGGTCTTAGATTTCAGCCCATATTCTGCTTGCAAAAGCATTGTCTGATAAAAAATGTTTTGCCACATTTCTTTTTAGGGGTAAACTAGGATAACCACAGAGGGTGAATCTCCAGCGCTTTCTCCATCTGTGTCTTGTCAGGCGGTGTAGAGGTTGATTAGCCCCTACGATCTTTTAAATACTGTTAATGGCACCACTAGATGGCATTAACATGAAGCAACTGTAAATGCATTATCTCTGACCTTTAGGATTCAAGTACTGTTTTCTTTTACTATAATTCCTGTGTACATTATATAACCACCTCCATTACAAGCACTGTTTACTTTATATTATACAAGTCCTTTGTGTTTTACTTGGGTGGAAAGCACTGAATTGTTGTTTTTTCTATCATTACAGTAATGTTACAGTCAGTGAATGAATGGATAGCCTACCTGAAATTCTGGAATGACTGTTCAGAATGTCGGCTTCTGGTTAGGATCAGGGCACGAGATGACAGCCGAACACTGGATCTGACCTCCGCTCACAACCAAAGTGGTCTTAGTAATTAATGTACTGCATACAATTACTGCTGCAGCAGGCAAACACATTTCAAAATGATTTAATGGTATATAAAAATGCAAAATAAAACCGATTGGCCATTGAGTTAATTCATCCCAGATGACTCTGCCGCCCGCCGCGCCAGGCAGGACTGTATCCTAGCAACCTGAGCAGCTACTGTCCGTAAAACGTTCACTCAGGGGAACTTCCGATTGAGAATAGGTGCGTCGACTGACTTTTATCATGGAACACCTGCTATAACCTGACTGGAAAGGATGATGGTAAGAATAATTTTAATTTGATATAGCACCCTTCACACCAAGGTGTCTGTGGGTGCTGATACTACTTGTGGGACTGCAGCCAAAACTCTTAACATTCTACCAAACTTGGGGAGAGATCAGAGTTGCCTGAAACAGTTCATAATGCTGAAAAAGTACTACACGTTATTTCAGGTGATCCAGGAAGAGCCAATGCATCCTACTAGTATTGTTCTCATTCATATGGATGTGATACTGGCTCTTTAAACAGTAATTGATGCTTCATTCAGTTATGCATGACCAATCTGTGCAGAAACTGTATTACAGGGAAGCATATTTTTCTAATAAAGATACTGTATGTAAAGAGAATGGACCAAAACAGCATGGCCAAATTGCACTCTACACATAGTATCTGCATACCAACATTAGAAATACTAATGAGGAGGTTATTTAGGAACACGCATCTGTGACATCTGCATTCACCCCCCAGCAAAATGACAAGCAGACATTTTAAACCAGCTGCGATCTACAAATATGCAGTCAAATCTATAGAGTTTAAAGAGGAACTGTTTTAAAAATAAATAATAATCAAAAGGTCAGTCTTTATCTATTTAAAATAAGCAAATACAAAAATCTATCAAATCTTGGGTTTGTAAAGAAAAACACAGCATGATTGTGCTTTGATAGGTCTATTATTAAAAGTAACGCTGTACAGCCATTGGGAATAATTGGACAGGGTAGTTGGGGCCCTCTTTTTTCCACGGATTCCATCCAACTCTCAACAGAATAATATACTGAACAGTACAGCAAGGGAGAACACTTGACCGTTCTATTTTTAAGTTCACTACCACCAGTATTTGACTCATAAATCTGACTGATATGCAACATTTTTATTTACATTGCATTTGGCACTTTTCTGCATTTCTAGAGCCGCTGCCACAAAGGGGCCGGTCATATCCCAGTGCTCCCCTGTGCAAGCTTGAGAATTATCCCACTGTCCTTTGTGCATTTGCACACTGCGCATTCTCCAGCCCGTCTCCCAGCAGATCATTTGCACACTGCGCATTCTCCAGCCCGTCTCCCAGCAGATCATTTGCACACTGCGCATTCTCCAGCCCGTCTCCCAGCAGATCATTTGCACACTGCGCATTCTCCAGCCCGCCTCTCAGCAGATCATTTGCACACTGCGCATTCTCCAGCCCGCCCCCCAGCAGATAATTTTAGGTCAGCCACTTTAGTCTCCATGTTTCTGAGAATGATCCAGATGGCTCACTAGAACTTTTATTTGGGTATGGCACAAAACTCTTCCTGAAACTGTTGGTATTTGGAATTCTATTCCACCACCACATACAACCCCCCAAATGATAGTGATGCTTACCTTCCCAGAGCACTATGTAACACAATTTTTGTTCCTGGGTAGTAAGTGTTATTTCCTAATTGCTTATGCCTCAAAAGTATAGAAAATGGCTATTATTCCCCACAAACTTTGCTTTTGTGACCAGGACAGTGATATTTTGAAATTTACCTATTTCCAATGAGAAAACAGGCAAATTTGTGTCTTTTTGTTCACATAAAGTCAGAAAAAAACAACATATGAATCCAAATTAACATGTATTTATACTAAAGTAATACAAAAATGACTACAAAAGATTTAGAAGTGAGTAGTTTTTCGAGATTTACAATTATACTGTAAATCACTTTCACGAATCAGCCCCCAAATGTAGTCTCCCATCATGTTCTCGTTATACTGTCCTTGGTAGCGGCGTTCAAAGTCCAGTATATCCTGGTGGAAGCGTTCGCCTTGCTCCTCCGAGTACGCTCCCATGTTCTCCTTGAATTTATCAAGATGAGGATCAAGGATATGGACTTTGAGGGACATCCTACAGCCCATTGTGCCGTAGTTCTTCACCAGAGTCTCAACCAGCTCCACATAGTTTTCGGCCTTGTGATTGCCCAGGAAGCCCCGAACCACTGCGACAAAGCTGTTCCAAGCCGCTTTCTCCTTACTAGTGAGCTTCTTGGGGAATTCATTGCACTCCAGGATCTTCTTTATCTGTGGTCCGACGAAGACATCGGCTTTGACCTTTGCCTCAGACAGCTTAGGGAAGAAGTCTTGAAGGTACTTGAAGGCTGCTGACTCCTTATCTAGAGCTCTGACAAATTGTTTCATAAGGCCAAATTTGATGTGCAGTGGTGGCATCAGCACCTTCCAGGGGTCCACCAGTGGCTCCCACTTGACATTGTTCCTCCCCACAGAGAACTCGGTCCGCTGTGGCCAGTCCCGCCTGTGGTAGTGCGCCTTGGTGTCCCTGCTGTCCCAAAGGCAAAGATAGCAGGGAAACTTGGTAAGACCGCCTTGGAATGCCACCATTTTGAAGTCTCCTATGACCTTGATGCCATCTCAGAAAAATGCAGATATGTATCCACTTAGGCAGCTGGAACTAAAATGAACTGGTGGGCTTAAGGCCCCTGTATTTATACCACTATTTATATTACTGGAAAGTTCTAGAAGGTTCTAGAAGTTACTCTAAGTTTACTCAGCACTGAGTCTATCTGGAATGTCCTGGAAAATAGGTAAATTTCAAAATATCACTGTCCTGGTCACAAAAGCAAAGTTTGTGGGGAATAATAGCCATTTTCTATACTTTTGAGGCATAAGCAATTAGGAAATAACACTTACTACCCAGGAACCAAAAAAAAAAAAAAAAAGTTACACAGTGTTATTTATGACATCGCCTACTTGACATTTGGCAAGTTTAAACTCAGTGACATTTTATTCATGAGAGGACCTGTACAGTATTTCTGTGTAGATTCAAAGTTTAAACTCAGTAAGAGCATTAACGGCATAACTACAAAGACACCTACAGCAAATTTCAATACAGATGTTGTCATTCTACATGATTTTAATTAGGTCAGAATTGCTAATGTTACTCAATGCTTATCGTCACATTTTTGGAGAGCACTGTAGAGCTACTCGGTATGTAATCTTTCTTTCTGCTGAAATGAATGAACAAACTGTCCTGGAAGATGTGCTCACTGAAGCGTTACCAACACTTTTTGGTAGGGTCTTAATCTATTAAAATAATAGATTCTTCTTTCAAATTCAGAGGCTGAACCTGTCTTGTGTTGAGTCTGAAGGTGACATGACTGTTTATATACAGTATATATATACATACAAGACCATTTGAAGACCCCAGAGATGTACCCTACTTAGCTTAATCCAAACGGTTTTCATGCTGATATAATAGAAGTCAGGCTTATTGGTCTGTAGTTACCTGGTTCGGTTTTGTCTCCCTTTTTGCGCTGGGGAGATCACACTGTGGTTGATCCTTGGAGTCAGCATCACAGCCGTTGTGTGTGCTGATGTGCTGGGGAGGCAAAATAAGCTGATCCCTGGAGCTAGCATTACACTTCAGCCATCAACAGAAGTTTTAACATAAGAACATAAGAAAATAAGAAAGTATACAAACGAGAGTAGGCCATTCGGCCCATCTTGCTCGTTTGGTTGTTAGTAGCTTGATTGTTTCCAGAATCTCATCAAGCAGATTCTTGAAGGATCCCAGGGAGTAAGCTTCAACAACATTATTGGGGAGTTGGTTCCAGACCCTCACAATTCTCTGTGTAAAAAAGTGCCTCCTATTTTCTGTTCTGAATGCCCCTTTAGCTAATCTCCATTTGTGACCCCTGGTCCTTGTTTCTTTTTTCAGGTCAAAGAAGTCGCCTGGGTCGACATTGTCTATACCTTTTAGGATTTTGAATGCTTGAATCAGTTCACCATATAATCTTTTTTTGTTCAAGACTGAATAGATTCAATTCTTTCAGCCTGTCTGCATACAACATGCCTTTTCTGGTTGTTCTTCTTTGCACTCTTTCTAGAGCAGCAATATACTTTTTGAACATAATATTCTAGGTGAGGTCTTACTAATGCATTGCAGAGTTTTAACATTACTTCTCTTGATTTAAAATCAACATGTTTCACAATATATCTGAGCATCTTGTTAGCCTTTTTTATAGCTTCCCCACATTGTCTAGATGAAGACATTTCTGAATCAACATAAACTCCTAGGTCTTTTTCATAGATTCCTTCTTCAATTTCAGTATCTCCCATATGATATTTATAGTGCACATTTTTATTGCGTTTAGAATGTAATTTGCCATGTGTCTACCAAGTTCTGAATGCTGTCTAGATCATTTTGAATGACCTTTGCTGCTGCAACAGTGTTTGCCACTCCTATTTTTGTGTCATCTGCAAATTTAATAAATTTGCTTACTATACCAGAATCTAAATCATTAATGTAGATTAGTAATAGCAGAGGACCTAATACTGATCCCTGTGGTACACCACTGGTTACCTTGCTCCATTTTGAGGTTTCTCCTCTAATCAGTACTTTCTGTTTTCTACATGTTAACCACTCCCTAATCCATGTGCATGCATTTCCTTGAATCCCTACTGCGTTCAGTTTGAGAATTCATCTTTTATGCGGGACTTTGTCAAAAGCTTTCTGGGAATCTAAATAAACCCTGTTGTATGCTTTGCAATTATCCATTGTCAATGTTGCATCCTCAAAAAAGTCAGGCAGGTTAGTTAGACACGATCTCCCTTTCCTAAAACCATGCTGACTGTCTCCCAGGATATTGTTACCATATAGGTAATTTTCCATTTTAGATCTTATTATAGTTTCCATAAGTTTACATATAATAGAAGTCAGGCTTACTGGTCTGTAGTTACCTGGTTTGGTTTTGTCTCCCTTTTTGTGGATTGGTATTACGTTTGCATTTCTACAGTCTGTCGGTACAACCCCTGTGTCAAGAGACTGTTGCATGATCTTGGTTAGCGGTTTGTAAATAACTTCTTTCATTTCTTTGAGTACTATTGGGAGGATCTCATCCGGCCCAGGGGATTTGTTTATTTTAAAAGCTCCTAGTCCCTTTAACACTTCTGGCTCTGTTATGCTAAAGTTATTTAAAACTGGATAGGAACAGGTCAACATGTGGGGCATGTTGTCCGTGTCCTCCTTTGTAAAAACCTGTGAAAAGTAATCATTTAATATATTTGCTATTTTTTTTTCTTGATCTATGATTTTGCCATTTGTGTCTCTTAGACATTTAACCTCCTCTTTGAATGTTCTCTTGCTGTTATAATATTGAAAAAACATTTTGAAATTGATTTTAGCCCCCTTAGCAATGTTCATTTCTATCTCTCTCTTGGCCTTTCTAACTTCCTTTTTGACTTGTGTTTGCAGTTCCAAGTACTCTCTCTGTGTACTTTTGTTTTTGGTCCCTTTTAAATGCTCTGTAAAGTGTCTTTTTTCACTGAATATTTTTTTAATTGATCTATTAATCCATGTTAGCCATTTTGTTTTAGATTTAGGTTTGTCTACTTTTGGGATGTAATTCTTTTGCGTCTCTAGTACAACATTTTTTAAAAAAATACATCCTTTTTCTGTGGATCTTTTCTCTGTTTTACTCCAATCTACTTCTGTTACTCTGTTTCATACATTCATAGTTTGCTTTTCTAAAATTGTAAACCTCAGCTTTAGTCATTACTTTTGGGGTTTTAAAAATCACTTCAAATGAGACCATATTGTGGTCTGAGTTTGCCAGTGGTTCTCTGACCTCTGTTTTAGTTATTCTGTCTTCGTTATTTGAAAAGACTAAATCAAGGCATGCCTCCCCTCTAGTCGGTGCCTTGACAAATTGCTTTAGGAAGCAGTCATTTGTCATTTCCACCATTTCAATTTCGTCCGTCGTGCTCCCCACCGGGTTCTCCCAATTTATACGGGGGACATTGAAATTCTCCATTAGTATGGCTTCTCCTTTGCTACACGCATTTCTAATGTCATTGTATAACAGATTATTTTGCTCAGCATCTGAATTTGATGGTCTATAGCATGCTCCTATTATTATGCCCTTGGAATTTTTGTCCATTATTCTGACCCATATTGATTCGGCTTTGTTTTCTTTGATTAATACCTGGGCTTCAAGACTATTTCTTATGTATAGCGCTACCCCTCCACCTCTTCTGTCCTGTCTTTCCTATACAGTGTATACCCACTAATATTATATTTGTCTCCATCAACTCTCAGACAGACAAGTTTCTGTAACACCTACCTCATCATAGTTACTTGTTAGTGCAGTAGCTTCAAGTTCTAACATTTTGTTTTTGAGACTTCTAGCATTTAGATAAATGTATTTAATGGCTGTTGACGCCACCCACTCCGGCCGTCTTTGTGACACGTGGTGTCCTGCGTGGGATCGACAGCGCCTCCAGGACTCAGGCCAGAGCAGGAACCGCAGTTTTGGATTTAAAAAAAAAAAAAAAAATGGTAGAAGAGGCCATCAAAGTGCGGGACTGGATGCTGGAAAATGCTGGGCTGGAGGCCCAGTCTATACCAGTAGTCGTCCGGTTCCTGCAGTTTATGGATAGGGAACGATGGGAGGCGTATGCCAAGGAACAGACCGTAAGCACCTGGGAGGAAGGTGTGGGGTTGGTCCTCAGCTACCTGGAGGCAATTATAAGTGGAACAGCAGCCCAGGTAGCAGGTCCACCAGCAGAGGAAGAATGCCTGCTGTCCCCGTCTCCACCAGCAGAGGAAGAATGCCTGCTGGTTTTGCATCCACAGCCCGAGCGGGAGGAGCCTGAGCGTCCACAGCCCGAGCGGGAGGAGCCTGAGCGTCCACAGCCCGAGCGGGAGGAGCCTGAGCGTCCACAGCCCGAGCGGGAGGAGCCCGAACGTCCTACGCCTGAGTGGAAGGAGCCCGAACGTCCTACGCCTGAGTGGGGGGAGCCCGAACGTCCACAGCCCAAGAGGGGGGAGTCGGTGCGTCCACAGCCCAAGAGGGGGGAGTCGGTGCGTCCACAGCCCAAAAGGGAGGAGTCGGTGCGTCCACAGCCCAAAAGGGAGGAGTCGGTGCGTCCACAGCCCAAAAGGGAGGAGTCGGTGCGTCCACAGCCCGAAGAGAGGGAAGTCGGGGCTTCCACAGCCCCAGGACCCAAGCTGCCAGCAGAGGGAGAATGCCTGCTGGTTCCACCTCCACCAGCAGAGGGAGAATGCCTGCTGGTTTCCCCGTTAAAGGCGGAGCTGCACCAGTCCCCTGCAAGAGAGGCAGAGCAGCACCAGTCCCCTGGAAAAGGGGGAGACTACACGCTGCTCCCACCTCCATCGGCAGGAGACTACACGCTGCTCCCACCTTCACCGGCAGGAGCAGAGCAGCCGGAGCTGCCTCTACCTCCGCCACCTCCACCGGCAGGAGCAGAGCAGCCGGAGCTGCCTCTGCCTCCGCCACCTCCACCGGCAGGAGCAGAGCAGCCGGAGCTGCCTCTGCCTCCGCCACCTCCACCGGCAGGAACAGAGCAGCAGGAGCTGCCTCTGCCTCCGCCACCTATACCGGAAGGAGCAGAGGAGCAGGAGCTGCCTCTGCCTCCACCACCTCCAGGAGCAGAGGAGCAGGAGCTTCCTCTGCCTCCGTCACCACCACCACCGCAAGGAGCAGAGGAGCAGGAGCTGCCTCTGCCTCCGCCACCACCACCGGAAGGAGCAGAGGAGCAGGAGCTGCCTCTGCCACTTCCAGGAGCAGAGGAGCAGGAGCTGCCTCTGCCTCCACCACCGCCAGAAGCAGAACAGCAGGAGCTGTCTCTGCTTCCCGTACTTCCACCACGGGGAGTACGGTGGCCGGATCCCCAGAAAGGGGAGCTGTCGGCCACGAAGAAGGGGGAGGAGGTCTGGAGACCACCAACCCCAGCAGCAGTTTCGCTGCCGGAGATCGTGGGGGAGGTCCGGAGACCTGCTCCCACTGCAGCAGTTTCGCTGCCGGAGATCGTGGGGGAGGTCCGGAGACCTGCTCCCACTGCAGCACTTGTGCTGCAGAAGAGACTGTGGCCGGAGCCCCGGAAGAGGGAGCTGCCGGCTACGAAGAAGAGGGGAGGTCAGGAGACCATCCCCCAAGCAGCCTTTCCGCTGCCAGGACTGCCCCGGCTGAAGGAGTCAGTCTGGGAGCTGTCAGCACGTCTGCTGACAGCATGGCCAGTAGCAGCCTGGCTACTGGCAACATTGCCACCTGTGGGCCCCTGGAAGCCTCCCTTCCCAGCCCGAGACTTTGGCCTGGACTGCTGGATTTTTAAGGGGGGAGGTGGCCGTTGAGGCCATGTGTGCTGCGCACAAGGGGGGGTATATGTGGCAATGTGCCCCGCCCCTGTGTGCATTTGTGTGTTATATGTTGTATGTTGCGTGCGTGTGTTAATGTTGGTGTATAGTCATTGGTACACGGGATATAAACGGGTCTGTGTTTCACGTGTATTTAAATTGTATATTTGTATTTAGGAACGGGATTGCACATCACGCACGTGCATTTAAAATATAATATGTGAACACGGGTTTTACGTAATGAATTCACGTGCTGGGATTCAAGTGAGTAATTAATTAGTAATTGAATCCGAGCACAACAGTATATATAGATGCACGTTTCTGTCACTCGGGGTTAGGTGTTCGGTGAGTGGAGAACGGGATTGGAGCGGAGGTAAATGTTAAGAATAATAATAAGAAGTAGTAGTAGTAATCTGCTCACCGTGTTGTGTTCGTTTGTCTGTGCATCCACCGTTTGTGTGTTAGTACGTTTTGTTTGTCCTTTTGTTTTGGCTCGAGTGCCGTGTCCTGTGTTTTGTTGTTACAACCGTTTATTTTCTGTCTGTTTATTCATTAAATGCTGAGCGAAAGCATTCGCTCAGCTCCACCAAACTCCACATCTCTCTGTCGTTTGTGTTCCTGTTTCTGGTCTGACGCCACCCACTCCGGCCGTCTTTGTGACACTGTCTTACCTGAGTTGTTACCCTTGTTTTGATGTGGTCTCCCTTCTGTTTTTTTTTGTTTTCTCCCCCCTTTCTTTCTAGTTTAAATGCCTCTGAACCTCCTCAAGGATCCTTTCTCTGAGTAGATTGGTTCCCTTTTTGTTTAAGTGCAGTCCGTCCCGCCTATTATTATTATTATTATTTATTTATTAGCAGACGCCCTTATCCAGGGCGACTTACAATCGTAAGCAAAAACATTTCAAGCGTTACAATACAAGTAATACAATAAGAGCAAGAAATACAATAACTTTTGTTCAAGTAAAGTACAAGTTTGACAAACCACAATTCAATAATACAGCAGGTAATAGTGATAGTTACATCAGGATGTGATTAAATACAAAGTACTACAGGTTAAAAACTTGGCAGATTACAGTATTCTGAAGTACAGGATTAAATGCAGTAAAATAGGGGGCAGATAAGAGCAAAATAAAGCACATTTACATGAAGGGTGATAGTGTCCCAGGATACAAACAGAGGAGTTCTACAGGTGCTCTTTGAAGAGGTGAGTCTTAAGGAGGCGCCGGAATGTGGTCAGGGACTGGGCAGTCCTGACATCTGTAGGAAGGTCATTCCACCACTGCGGAGCAAGGGTGGAGAAGGAGCGGGCTTTGGAGGCAGGGGAGCGTAGCAGTGGTAGAGCTAGTCTTCTAGTGCAGGCGGAGCGGAGAGGTCGAGTGGGGGTGTAGGGAGAGATGAGGGTCTGGAGGTAGCTGGGTTAAGACTGGTCAAGGCATCTGTAGGCTAGTACAAGAGTCTTGAACTGGATGCGAGCGGTGATCGGGAGCCAGTGGAGCGAGCGGAGTAGTGGAGTAGCGTGGGCGAAGCGAGGCAGAGAGAACACCAGGCGGGCAGCAGAGTTCTGGATGAGCTGGAGCGGATGGGTGGCGGACGCAGGGAGGCCAGCCAGGAGGAAGTTGCAGTAGTCTAGGCGGGAGAGTACCAGGGCCTGGACCAGGAGCTGGGTAGCATAGTTGGTGAGGAAGGGTCGGATTCTTCGGATGTTGCTCAGGAAGAATCGGCAAGTGCGTGCCAGAGTGGAGATGTGCTGGGAATAAGAGGGGCAGGGGTCCAGGGTGACTCCAAGGTTCTTAGCGGAGGAAGAGGGAGAGAGTGTGGTAGATTCCAGAGGAACAGAGATAGAGAGATCAGAGGAGGGGGAGGAGGAGGGAAAGAAAAGGAGGTCAGATTTAGAGAGGTTGAGTTTGAGGTGATGCGAGTGCATTCAGGAGGAAATAGCAGACAGACAGGTAGAGATACGGGAGGAGATGGTGGAGTCAGAGGTGGGGAAGGAGAGGAAAATCTGAGCATCATCAGCATAGAAATGGTATGAGAAACCATAGGATGCGATGAGGGGGCCCAGGGAGCGGGTGTAGAGAGAGAACAGGAGAGGACCCAAGACTGACCCTTGGGGGACTTCAGTTAAGAGTGGGTGAGGTGTGGAGGTTGCTCCACCCCAGGTTACCTGGTAAGTGCGGTTGGAGAGGTAGGAGGAGAACCAGGCCAGAGCAGTGCCAGAGATCCCCAGGTCAGCAAGAGATGATAGTAGAATAGAGTGATCAAAAGTGTCAAAGGCAGCAGAGAGGTCGAGGAGAATTAGGACAGAGGAGAGAGAGGCAGCTCGGGCACATTTAAGTGAGTTGGTGACAGACAGGAGGGCAGTTTCAGTAGAGTGAGCAGAGCGGAAGCCAGATTGGAGAGGGTCAAGCAGAGAGTGGTTGGACAGGAAAGCAGAGAGCTGGCGGTGTACAGTCTGCTCGAGGGTTTTGGAGAGGAAGGGTAGGAGGGAGACAGGACGGTAGCTCTGGAGGGAGGTGGGGTCGAGGGTAGGTTTTTTGAGGAGGGGAGTGATAGAGGCTTTTTTGAAGGCAGAGGGGAAGATACCAGAAAGTAGAGAGGTGTTGAGGAGGGAGGAGATGAAGGGGAGTAGAGCAGGAGCAGCAGCTTGAAAGAGGTGAGTGGGGAGGGGGTCCAAGGCACACGTGGTGGGTTTGTGACCCTGGAGCAGGGAGGAGAGGTCAGAGTCTGAGAGGGGCAAGAAGGTGGAGAAGGAGGGTGAGTTAGTAGGGGTTGCAGTGGGTGTAGGAGTTGGAGCGGGAGGGGGTGCGGGGGAGGGAGAGTTGTTAAAGAGTTTGCGGATATCTGAAATTTTAGAAGAGAAGAAGGAGGCAAAGTCATCAGGGGAGATAGAGGAGGGAGGAGGAGGGGGGAGGGTTTAGGAGGGAGGAGAAGGTAGAGAATAGTTTACGTGGGTTGTTAGTGGAGGCTTGGATTACAGATTGGAAATAAGCACATTTAGCAGAGGAGAGAGTAGAGGAGAAGGAGGAGAGGAGAGTGCGGTAAAGGTCTAGGGCAGCAGGGAGTTTGGTTCTCTTCCATTTCTTTTCAGCAGATCGCAGTGTGATTCTTGCCGAGCGGAGCGCAGAGGAGAGCCAGGGATGGGGAGGGGAGGGGCGAGCAGGACGGGAGGTGAGGGGACAGAGGGAGTCAAGGGAGGAGGTGAGTGAGGAGAAGAGGGTGGAGGTAGCAGAGTCTACGGAGAGTTGTGAGAAGGAGTCGATAGGAGGGAGGTGAGAGAGAGCAGTGGAGGCAAGGACAGAGGGGGAGAGAGAGCGGAGGTTACGGCGAGAGGTGACAGTGGGGGTAGGAGGAGCAGGGAGAGGGGGGAGAGACAGAGAAAAAGAGATGAAATAGTGATCAGAGAGGTCCAGGGGGGTGACAGAGTGGGTGGAGGGGCAGCAGGCCCTGGAGAAGGTGAGGTCCAGTTGACGGCCAGCTTTGTGGGTAGGAGGGGACGGAGAGAGACAGAAGTCGAAGGAGTGCAGGAGAGGGAGGAATCCAGCAGAGTGGCTGGGGTTGGCGAGATGGATGTTGAAGTCACCCAACAGGACAGTCGGGGTAGACAGGGAGGGGAGGGAGGAGAGTAGATAGTCGAGTTCATCCAGAAAGTGAGTGAGAGGCCCAGGGGGGCGGTACAGAACAATGAGCAGGAGTTGACAGGGAAAGGTTAGTTGGACTGCATGAAATTCAAAGGTACTGACAGAGAGTGAGATGAGATCGGAGGGGACCGAAAAGAGTAAGGAGGGAGAGAGGAGAAGACCCGTCCCACCTCCCCGTCCAGTGAGACGCGGGGTATGGGACAGGACGTAGAGAGAGGACAGGGCAGCAGGAGTAACAGTGTTATCAGGGGACAGCCAGGTTTCAGTGAGAGCAAGGAAATCGAGCGAGAGGTGGGAGGCAAAGGCAGAGATGAAATCAGCTTTGTTAGCAGAAGAGTGACAGTTCCAGAGTGCACCAGAGAGTGTGCGGGAGGGGGGAGAGGCAGAGAAATTAGGTTAGAGGGGTTGGAGGAGCAGTAGCGGAGGGAGGGCAGAGGACGAGGACAGGAGGACAGAACAGGGATGTGAGAGACAGTCATAGCAGGACAAAAGGCACAGTGGGAGCAGTAGGGTGGAGGGTACAGACCTGACTAGTAGAGAGCTTCTTCTAGAGCCCCGTTAGGTTTGGATCTATTGGAACAGCGTCTCAGTGCAGGCCTCCCCTCGCTGGACTCCCACAGCTAGACTCTCGGCTCTTTTGTTGAGGCTCTTCTGTTGGCTGGCGCTTCTGGCTGGCGCTAAAATAGGCTGCTATCTTGCCACAGACTTCTGGTTCCCTGTAGACTCCCACAGCTAGACTCCCGGCTCTTTTGTTGAGGCTCTTCTGTTGGCTGGCGCTTCTGGCTGGCGCTAAAGTAGGCTGCTTAATATATAAAAAACAACTGCGTGGAAACCAATCAGATAGCAAAACAACTTCTATTCAATTAAACCACTCACCTGGTACTAATCACACACCAACTCAGCTAATTCAAACACCACCTTACAGAGTTACCAAATGTAGTTAATTAAAGATTACTTGAAGCAGGAGCTAGCCTATCTGCCTCAGTCCCTGGTTCCTGTAGACTGATCACTATTATATGCACACCCTCAGATGGGCTCCACCTCACTTTGCAAGGGGACTGGCACAACTGCTAACTGCTCTATTGACAATACTTTTACACACTTCAAAGGGGATCACACCACTGCAAGAGGCTGTGTGGAGACCAATCCAAATGCAAACCACCCTCCCTGAGAAGTTACAAATTGCAAATCACCTTAATATTCAAATAACCACACTACCTGGTTTAAAATCACATACACACACTCCTCCCTAAATTGAAACACCAACTAATAAAAATAATACTTAAATAGTTAATTAAAAATTAGCAGGAGCAGGACCAATTACCTATCTTGCCACAGACTTCTGGTTCCCTGTAGACTCCCACAGCTAGACTCCCGGCTCTTTTGTTGAGGCTCTTCTGTTGGCTGGCGCTTCTGGCTGGCGCTAAAATAGGCTGCTTAATATATAAAAAACAACGGCGTGGAAACCAATCAGATAGCAAAACAACTTCTATTCAATTAAACCACTCACCTGGTACTAATCACACACCAACTCAGCTAATTCAAACACCACCTTACAGAGGACTATATAGATAGTCCTTGTTGTAGAATGTGCTCCAATGTTCAAGAAAGATGAAGCCTTCCTGTGTGCACCATGAGTTCAGCCATGCTTTTTGATTTTGTATTTTCTGTTGGTTGTGTTTGACGAAGTAGCTGGGTTCCAGGTTATACGTCCCCATGTGTTTCTGCAACTATTTAAATAATGCACCTGCAATTTCTCTTTTCATTGTTAACATCCTATGGTGGGATACACCCCACCCCTGTGCGTATTTTGTATTTGTGTTGGATTATTATACAGTGTCAATAAATAAACATCACAAAGGCTCCACTTCACACCACTGCACAACCTGCTGTGACATAACGGATTCCATCGAGAGACAACACTGGAGACTTCAGCTCAGATTGCAGTGTCTCTGAAAACTGTTTCCTCCTCATACACACTGGAGACCTTCAGCTTGGATTGCAGTCCCACAGAAAACTGTTTCCCCCTCATACACTCGATGCGCTGTGCAGTTATCTTTAAATACTATTCCACCAAGATTCATGTTTGCTGTGATTTACTATTTGACATGTTAAATGTTGTTAATGCTGGAAAATTATATTATAAAATGTGTTCAGCTACTTTTTCTCCGGAATGTTCATCTGGTAAGTAAACTATTAACAAACTAATGAATAATTTTGTTTCTGCTCCTGTGATGTATATTATACTGCCAAGACAGAATGAACATGTTTTATTTCAGTTCTGAATTATACTCTCATATCTTTTCAGATGCAATGTATTGGCATCCCAGAGCTTTTTAAATGAACAATAAGAATAATAACAACAGTTAAACACAAATTAAATTTGTATTTATTTTTTTTTTTTCTAGGAAGCAGAGTCTCCTCGGGTGCTCCAGGTGTAAGGTTGCCAGGTACTGTGATGCCCGTTGCCAGGTAACCATGGTCTTGGATGCCTTGTGACAGAAATTTGTGTGTTTCCAAAATACATCTGAATCACATGGCAGAAAACAACAGTGATCTTGAGTAATCAAGATTAAATATTGATACGATATACATCACAATCACATGGCAGAAAACAGCAGTGATCTTGAGTAATGCAAGATTAAATATTGATACGATATACATCACAATCACATGGCAGAAAACAGCAGTGATCTTGAGTAATGCAAGGTTAAATATTGATACGATATACATCACAATCACATGGCAGAAAACAGCAGTAATCTTGAGTAATCAAGGTTAAATATTGATACGATATACATCACAATCACATGGCAGAAAACACCAGTGATCTTGAGTAATCAAGGTTAAATATTGATATGATATACATCACAATCACATGGCAGAAAACAGCAGTAATCTTGAGTAATGCAAGATTAAATATTGATACGATATACATCACAATCACATGGCAGAAAACAGCAGTGATCTTGAGTAATGCAAGGTTAAATATTGATACGATATACATCACAATCACATGGCAGAAAACAGCAGTGATCTTGAGTAATGCAAGGTTAAATATTGATACGATATACATCACAATCACATGGCAGAAAACAGCAGTGATCTTGAGTAATGCAAGATTAAATATTGATACGATATACATCACAATCACATGGCAGAAAACAGCAGTGATCTTGAGTAATGCAAGATTAAATATTGATACGATATACATCACAATCACATGGCAGAAAACAGCAGTGATCTTGAGTAATGCAAGGTTAAATATTGATGCGATATACATCACAATCACATGGCAGAAAACAGCAGTGATCTTGAGTAATGCAAGGTTAAATATTGATGCGATATACATCACAATCACATGGCAGAAAACAGCAGTAATCTTGAGTAATCAAGGTTAAATATTGATACGATATACATCACAATCACATGGCAGAAAACAGCAGTAATCTTGAGTAATCAAGGTAAAATATTGATATGATATACATCACAATCACATGGCAGAAAACAGCAGTGATCTTGAGTAATGCAAGGTTAAATGATTACTTTTCACAGGTTTTTACAAAGGAGGACACGGACAACATGCCCCACATGCCGACCTGTTCCTATCCAATTTTAAATAACTTTAGCATAACGGAGGCAGAAGTGTTAAAGGGACTAGGAGCTTTTAAAATAAACAAATCCCATGGACCGGATGAGATCCTCCCAATAGTACTCAAAGAAATGAAAGAAGTTATTTACAAACCGCTAACCAAGATCATGCAACAGTCTCTTGACACAGGGGTTGTGCCGACAGACTGGAAAATAGCAAACGTAATACCGATCCACAAAAAGGGAGACAAAACCGAACCAGGTAACTACAGACCAATAAGCCTGACTTCTATTATATGTAAACTTATGGAAACTATAATAAGATCTAAAATGGAAAATTACCTATATGGTAACAGTATCCTGGGAGACAGCCAGCATGGTTTTAGGAAAGGGAGATTGTGTCTAACTAACCTGCTTGACTTTTTTGAGGATGCAACATTGACAATGGATAATTGCAAAGCATACGACATGGTTTATTTAGATTTCCAGAAAGCTTTTGACAAAGTCCCGCATAAAAGATTCATTCTCAAACTGAACGCAGTAGGGATTCAAGGAAATGCATGCACATGGATTAAGGAGTGGTTAACATGTAGAAAACAGAAAGTACTGATTAGAGGAGAAACCTCAAAATGGAGCGAGGTAACCAATGGTGTACCACAGGGATCAGTATTAGGTCCTCTGCTATTCCTAATCACATTAATTATTATTATTATTATTATTATTATTATGTATTTCTTAGCAGACGCCCTTATCCAGGGCGACTTACAATCGCAAGCAAATACATTCAAGTGTTACAATACAAGTAATACAATAAGAGCAAGAAATACAATAACAATGACAAACCACAATTCAATAATACAGCAGATAATAGTGAAAGTTACATCAGGATATGATTAAATAGTGATAGTTACATCAGGATATGATTAAGTACAAAATGCTACAGGTTAAACACTTGGCAGATTACAATATTCTGAAGTACAGGATTAAATGTAGTAAAATAGGGGGCAGATAAGAGCAAAATAAAGCATATTTAAATGAAGGGTGATAGTGTCCCAGGATACAACAGAGGAGTTCTACAGGTGCTGTTTGAAGAGGTGAGTCTTAAGGAGGCGCCGGAATGTGGTCAGGGACTGGGCAGTCCTGACATCTGTAGGAAGGTCGTTCCACCACTGCGGAGCAAGGGTGGAGAAGGAGCGGGCTTGGGAGGCAGGGGAGCATAGCGGAGGTAGAGCCAGTCTTCTAGTGCAGGTGGAGCGGAGAGATCGAGTGGGGGTGTAGGGAGAGATGAGGGTCTGGAGGTAGCTGGGTGCAGTCTGGTCAAGGCATCTGTAGGCTAGTACAAGAGTCTTGAACTGGATGCGAGCGGTGATCGGGAGCCAGTGGAGCGAGCGGATTAGTGGAGTAGCGTGGGCGAAGAGAGGCAGAGAGAACACCAGGCGGGCAGCAGAGTTCTGGATGAGCTGGAGCGGACGGGTGGCGGACGCAGGGAGGCCAGCCAGGAGGGAGTTGCAGTAGTCTAGGCGGGAGAGTACCAGGGCCTGGACCAGGAGCTGGGTAGCATAGTTGGTGAGGAAGGGTCGGATTCTTCGGATGTTGCTCAGGAAGAATCGGCAAGTGCGTGCCAGAGTGGAGATGTGCTGGGAATAAGAGAGGCCGGGGTCCAGGGTGACTCCAAGGTTCTTAGCGGAGGAAGAGGGAGAGAGTGTGGTAGATTCCAGAGGAACAGAGATAGAGAGATCAGAGGAGGGGGAGGAGGAGGGAAAGAAAAGGAGGTCAGATTTAGAGAGGTTGAGTTTGAGGTGATGCGAGTGCATCCAGGAGGAAATAGCAGACAAACAGGTAGAGATACGGGAGGAGATGGTGGAGTCAGAGGTGGGGAAGGAGAGGAAAATCTGAGCATCATCAGCATAGAAATGGTATGAGAAACCATAGGATGCGATGAGGGGGCCCAGGGAGCAGGTGTAGAGAGAGAACAGGAGAGGACCCAAGACTGACCCTTGGGGGACTCCAGTTAAGAGTGGGTGAGGTGTGGAGGTTGCTCCACCCCAGGTTACTTGGTAAGTGCGGTTGGAGAGGTAGGAGGAGAACCAGGCCAGAGCAGTGCCAGAGATCCCCAGGTCAGCAAGAGATGATAGTAGAATAGAGTGATCAACTGTGTCAAAGGCAGCAGAGAGGTCGAGGAGAATTAGGACAGAGGAGAGAGAGGCAGCTCGGGCACACTTAAGTGAGTTGGTGACAGACAGGAGGGCGGTTTCAGTGGAGTGAGCAGATTGGAAGCCAGATTGGAGAGGGTCAAGCAGAGAGTGGTTGGACAGGAAAGCAGAGAGCTAGCGGTGTACAGTCCGCTCGAGGGTTTTGGAGAGGAAGGGTAGGAGGGAGACAGGATGGTAGCTCTGGAGGGAGGTGGGGTCGAGGGTAGGTTTTTTGAGGAGGAGAGTGATAGAGGCTTTTTTGAAGGCAGAGGGAAAGATGCCAGAAAGTAGAGAGGTGTTGAGGAGGGAGGAGGTGAAGGGGAGTAGAGCAGGAGCAGCAGCTTGAAAGAGGTGAGTGGGGAGGGGGTCCAAGGCACACGTGGTGGGTTTGTGACCCTGGAGCAGGGAGGAGAGGTCAGAGTCTGAGAGGGGCAAGAAGGTGGCGAGGGAGGGCGAGTTAGTAGAGGATGTAGTGGGTGTAGGGGTTGGAGCAGGAGGGGGTGCAGGGGAAGGAGAGGTGTTAAAGAGTTTGCGGATATCTGAGATTTTAGAAGAGAAGAAGGAGGCAAAGTCGTCAGGGGAGATAGAGGAGGGAGGAGGAGGGGGGAGGGTTTAGGAGGGAGGAGAAGGTAGAGAATAGTTTACGTGGGTTGTTAGTGGAGGCTTGGATTACAGATTGGAAATAAGCACATTTAGCAGAGGAGAGAGTAGAGGAGAAGGAGGAGAGGAGAGTGCGGTAAAGGTCTAGGGCAGCAGGGAGTTTGGTTCTCTTCCATTTCTTTTCAGCAGATCGCAGTGTGATTCTTGCCGAGCGGAGCACAGAGGAGAGCCAGGGATGGGGAGGGGAGGGGCGAGCAGGTCAGGAGGCGAGGGGACAGAGGGAGTCAAGGGAGGAGGTGAGTGAGGAGAAGAGGGTGGAGGTAGCAGAGTCTACGGAGAGTTGTGAAAAGGAGTCAATAGGAGGGAGGTGAGAGAGAGCAGTGGAGGCAAGGACAGAGGGGGAGAGAGAGCGGAGGTTACGGCGAGAGGTGACAGTGGGGGTAGGAGGAGCAGGGAGAGGGGGGAGAGACAGAGAAAAAGAGATGAAATAGTGATAAGATGATTTAGATTCTGGTTTTGTAAGCAAACTTGTTAAATTTGCAGACGACACAAAAATAGGAGGCGTGACAAACACTGTTGCAGCAGCAAAAGTCATTCAAAATGATCTAGACAGCATTCAGAACTGGGCAGACACATGGCAAGTGACATTTAATAGAGAAAAGTGTAAAGTGTTGCACTCAGGCAATAAAAATGTGCATTATAAATATCATATGGGAGATACTGAAATTGAAGAAGGGAACTATGAAAAAGACCTAGGAGTTTATGTTGATTCAGAAATGTCTTCATCTAGACAATGTGGGGAAGCTATAAAAAAGGCCAAGAAGATGCTCAGGTATACTGTGAGAAGTGTTGAATTTAAATCAAGGGAAGTAATGTTAAAACTTTAAAATTCATTAGTAAGAACTCACCTAGAATACTGTGTTCAGTTCTGGTCACCTCGTTACAAAAAGGATATTGCTGCTCTACAAAGAGTGCAAAGAAGAGCAACCACAATTATCCCGGGTTTAAAAGGCATGTCGTATGCAGACAGGGTAAAAGAATTGAATCTATTCAGTCTTGAACAAAGAAGACTACGCAGCGATCTGATTCAAACATTCAAAATCCTAAAAGGTATAGACAATGTCAACCCGGGGGACTTCTTTGACTTGAAAAAAGAAAAAAGGACCAGGGGTCATAAATGGAGATTAGATAACGGGGCATTCAGAACAGAAAATAGGAGGCACTTTTTTACACAGAGAATTGTGAGGGTCTGGAACCAACTCCCCAGTAATGTTGTTGAAGCTGACACCCTGGGATCCTTCAAGAAGCTGCTTGATGAGATTCTGGGATCAATAAGCTACTAACAACCAAACGAGCAAGATGGGCTGAATGGCCTCCTCTCGTTTGTAAACTTTCTTATGTTCTTATTTTCTTATGTTAAATATTGATACGATATACATCAGAATCACATGGCAGAAAACAGCAGTAATCTTGAGTAATGCAAGGTTAAATATTGATCCCTCCATAGAAAAAAAAATCTCTCTAAAGATAGCTTTCTCTTAAATGTGTCTCTTTGAATCATGCAATACAAGCTTCATAGAACACATATTCCCATTGTCAGTAATCAGCAAATATTTAAAATATTTTATTCTTCCCTCTTAATAGGTTTAATTACTATTCTACTCTCCGGATAGGTTGACACAGAAAAACCTACATGGCTTTTTAAAATGGTGTTTCTAATGTTCCGTGAACTGACTTTCCATTGAGTTTCTACAGAGTTAATTTTCTGCTTTTTGCTTATTGACTTTTAAGTACAGTGATATATTTGGAAACTCGATACATGTCAAGTGCAGATGCAAATGTTCTTGTTGAGCATTGGAGTAGCGTGAGCGTGCAAAGACATTCAGGAAACTACAGGAATATATCTGTAACAAATGAATAGCCTGGTTTGAAATATAATGAGCAACACATAGGAAATCTACATACATACATACAATGAGGTTGAAAACCTCCCCAATGCCCGGGACAAACATATTTTGCCAGTAGGGGGGTACAGTGTAACACTATAAAAGTATAACCATATAAGTTGGGCGACCTAAAAGCCTGAACCCCATAGATTTCAGTCTGTAGTCTGATAACTATTAAGGTCAGAGCCTTACAGTTCTGGCTTTGTAGCCTTTACCCTGCCAGTTTCATTGCATGAGCCCAGCTAATGACACTCTATTAGCTTTACCCCTCCCCTCAACACAGTCAAATCCTCTACGTTCAGCCCTAGCCTCAGAATGCACATTTAGTCTGGTGGCTGTTCCTACAGCTGAAAGCCTGGCTTCATGCAGATATATGAATAGCCTTCTTAAGAGTCTAATTGTATTGTACAGCTGTATATGCCTAGTATCAGACAACATTAACAAATAATAATAATAATAATAATAATAATAATAATAATAATAATAATAATAATAATAATAATAATAATAATAATAATAATAATAATAACATTGCAGCCCTGTTATTGTTGCCAGAGATTTCATTAAAATTACTTGCATGGAACGCTGTATGGAAATTAATAGCTGAAAACATTTTCAAAGGCATTTTATTGACCTATTACTTATTTAACAAATAATCAGCCAGATGAGAATATATTTGTATGAATCTGCAACACTGTGGATTATGTTATCATGTAATGCTGCTGTTCTGGGATGTAGCTGCGCCATGGTGTAAAACACGCTCCGATGCATTCCACACACACTGTCATTCCTGTAATGAGTTTGATGTATTAGTTGCTCCTATGGATAACACACACTGTCATTCCTGTAATGAGTTTGATGTATTAGTTGCTCCTATGGATAACGCACACTGTCATTCCTGTAATGAGTTTGATGTATTAGTTGCTCCTATGGATAACGCACACTGTTTCAGTGACTCTGGTATCGGTTCTTAACATTCCTCTGTGTACTTCACATAGAAACATGCAGTATACAGGAGGCTACCATTGTAACTCAGCGCAAGAAACAGCAGATCAAGCTCAGTCCTGTTACTACAGTCAGAAGACCTTGCACAAGCTTTAACCCTAACCCTAACCCTAACCCTAACCCTTGCACAAGCTTGTTCGGGGGCTTGATCTTTGGCACTAGCTTGCTTTAAGTCATATTACCCCCACCCCCCTCCCATCACCACTATAAAAAAGAATAAATCAGCAAATATCTGCCTTGCAATGCTGAAAGGATCAGAGTTTCCTCTTACTCATTAATGCCACCGCATTGAACACATTTAGCAATGCTTTTGAGCCTTTTCCTTGCGCTGCCAGTATCAGCAAAACATGCAGCTGGGGAGCCCCTGTGGCCCAGGTTCCTCGAGTGTAGTGTTTGTCTGATAAAGTATCCAGAGCTTAAAGGGGAATCATCTTGAGCTAACCCATTCTGTCCTCCCATGAAGAAGCAAAATCTATTAATTTAATCAACAGCATCGGCCATGTTTTAGCAGCTGCATTTATTTCTTGTCATGTCTGTGTGTTCTATTGATTTCCTTGTACAAGAATGGAACAAAGCCTTACTGCACATGCTTTACCTTTACATTCAGTCAAACCTTATTAAAAGAACTATGTTTATTCCAAACATGCTCATAAAAGTGTAAATCTAACAAACACAGATATGATTACCCAACAAGATTTCTACAAGAAGGGAACAACAACACAGATATTTTTAAACAACGAGACCAAAATGTACGTACAGACACAAGGATATGGTGGTGGAAGTATCTTTCATGCGATCAAAGTGCTTTGGGATAGTGGTCCACTATGAAAGGCACTATATAAAATAAAGATTGACTGATGTGTATTACTAGACTGTACTGTTCTCCGTACAATGCAAGGGGTATAAATAAGGTTGAACATGCAGCACTGTTGACGGTTGTGTAAATATGAGAAGCTGCAGCAGCGGCTGGCATTACTGACCGGCTGCATATTCCACTTCTTTAGTGTCTTTTTGGCCGGCTGCATTATTATTATTATTATTTGTTTATTTAGCAGACAACTTTATCCAAGGCGACTTACAGAGACTAGGGTGTGTGAACTATGCATCAGCTGCAAAGTCACTTACAATTACATCTCACCTGAAAGACGGTGGACAAGGAGGTTAAGTGACTTGCTCAGGGTCACACAGTGAGTCAGTGGCTGAGGTGGGATTTGAACCGGGGACCTCCTGGTTACAAGCCCTTTTATTTAACCACTGGACTACACATTAATCATTTTGGTGTCATCCTCTCGAACATCTTGATGTCGGCTTAACTCCCTTTGGCTTCTTACCAGATGTATACAAGAAGAAATCGTCTGGCAACCAAAAGGCTGTCTTGAAATGTTTACTTTACAGAACAGACTTAAAATGCCAACTCCAGATTGCTTCATGTGACGCCCAGCCTACTGACATCACACCACCTGGTTCTTTGAAATGAGTCGGCCAAACAGCACATGAAGTGTCTACCTATCAGACCGGAGCTGTAGACTGGAGAAGATAGTTGTGGCACACGGTCATGTGTGCGTACACACGAGCACTTCAAATGTAGTCGTGGCTACACCACCTAGTGGGATATGGGCACTAGGACCCACTACAACTTTTTCTAAATCTTTATTTACCAGGCTAATAACCCTTAGTTGCACCTCAGAGCCAAACAGCTTTCTGACCATACAAAGGCAGAACACCACGGCTATTCAAAATAACAAGTTCTATTTTGTTTACAGTAAAACACATCAAATATGGCAAAACAGCACAACAATTAATCATCCTGTTTCCAGAATACTAATTAATCACAGTTTAGGTAACCAGGGTACAAGAAAATACTACTGTATTCCAGATGAAAAAAGCCCAAGTCCTGCAGCTCCAAGTCCAAACCCAACTGTCCTGCCCAACTCAGATCCTGTTGAGTTGTTAGTGTAGTGCCAAATGCCCTACTTGCAAGGTCCTCAGCCAAATTCCCGAAATACAGGCATGTGGCGCCATTCAGAAAACAAATATTTACTGAAGCACGGTTCAATAGCAGGACTTCAATCATGGGAACCCTTAGCGGTCCAATTTATTTTCACACGCACAGTTTATTTTAGACGCTCTGATTAAAAGTATTTTTCACAGTAAAACAGGTTTAAAAGGCACTGCATATCAACAGGACACTCAGCACTGCATCTCCAGCCCTGCCCCACCCCTTGTTCACTATATTTTTCAAATGCCTCTTAATAATAGTACATACCAATAAATCATTTCTTGATCACTCGTTTTATCACCAAACTACTCAATAATGCGATCCAAGTCATTATTTTATTACTATAACATCTAAAAAGCTCTGCAAATGTCTCAGATATTCTTTGAGCGCTGGATGCGGAAGCAGCTATCTTGTTTGTTTATGTCCGTGTTATCTATGTGGTGTCGGGTCTATCAGTATTCATGAGATACACCCTTTTTTCCGGCTTCTCTCGGCTCCTATCAGTCTCACTCGGCCATTGAATGGTTTTCTCGGCTTTTTCCGGATAAAAAAACGACTAGACCTGTTTTTTGCGTCTTTTTGATGATGTCAGATAGGGTCCGACATTGGACCAGAAAGGGAAAATTGGGATGTCGGACCAGGTCCGACATAGGACCACAAAGGGTTAATATCAATGGATGAAAACTTCAGGCATGTCATCCTTTGCCCCTTTGCTCATCATTTTGACCACATGACTTGACACTGATTCAGGTGAGGATGGTCCTGTTTGTAACACTTTGAGTATAAGAGTGCGGGCAGTCTCATGTTTGAACCCATAATTCGAAACATTTGCAAAACTTACTGCAGTTGTGAAGAAAACCGATGTGCTTGTCCTCATTACTGAGCTGTATGAGAGTAAAAGCAGATGATTCTGTAAAGGGGTTAACAGAATCTATTGTGAGCCTATCATAAAACAGAACCAGGGATTAACAGAACATCTGCAATCCAGTAAGACTGCAGAACATCATTCTACTGGAATTATGGAATTCACTTTGTTTGTTTGTTTGCTTGCACTCCTACTTACATACACACACTCACCAACAACTGGGTCAAGCATTTATTTGACAGTTAATATCATTTTAACAGCCGCAGAAAGCTATTACACTGATCCTGTGTGTTGACACTTGTCTGTCGGGCACCAAAGTGATATTTGCACTCGGCTGTCTTGTTTCAGCAATAAGGAGGTCAGTGGTCCAGACGATACCACTACTGTTGTGTTTATTAAGTTCATTCAGTCTTGACAATATCACTGCTCTTGTGTTTTAGTTCATTCAGTCTAGATGATATCACTGCTGTTGTGTTTGTTGAGTCCATTCAGTCTAGACGATACCACTGCTGTTATGTTTGAGTTCATTCAGTCTAGACAATATCACTGCTGTTGTGTTTGTTGAGTTCATTTAGTCTAGACAATATCACTGCTGTTGTGTTGGTTGACTTCATTCAGTTTTCTAGACAATATAACTGCTGTAGTGTTTGTTGACTTCATTCAGTTTTCTAGACAATATAACTGCTCTTGTGTTTGAGTTCATTCAGTCTAGACAATATCACTGCTGTTATTTTTGTTGTTCATTCAGTCTCGACGATATCACTGCTGTTGTGTTTGTTGTTCATTGTCTAGACGATATCACTGCTGTAATGTTTGTTGAGTTCATTCAGTTTAGATGGAGGCTGTGTGGCTGTGTGGAGGCTGTGTGGTCCAGTGGTTAAAGAAAAGGGCTTGTAACCAGGAGGTACCCGGTTCAAATCCCACCTCAGCCACTGACTCATTGTGTGACCCTGAGCAAGTCATTTAGACTCCTTGTCCGTCTTTCAGGTGAGACGTAATTGTAAGTGACTTTGCAGCTGATGCATAGTTCACACACCCTAGTCTGTATAAGTCGACTTGGATAAAGTTGTCTGCTAAATAAACAAATAATAATAATAATAATGTAGCCGGCCAAAAAGACACTAAAGAAGTGGAATATGCAGCCGGTCAGTAATGCCAGCCGCTGCTGCAGCTTCTCATATTTACACAACCGTCAACAGTGCTGCATGTTCAACCTTATTTATACCCCTTGCATTGTACGGAGAACAGTACAGTCTAGTAATACACATCAGTCAATCTTTATTTTATATACCGCCTTTCATAGTGGACCACTATCCCAAAGCACTTTGATCGCATCCACACCAGGATCATCAGCATGAAAGATACTTCCACCACCATATCCTTGTGTCTGTACGTACATTTTGGTCTCGTTTAAAAATATCTGTGTTGTTGTTCCCTTCTTGTAGAAATCTTGTTGGGTAATCATATCTGTGTTTGTAAACAAATAAATCGATGATATCACTGCTCTTGTGTTTGAGGTCATTCAGTCTAGACGATATCACTGCTGTTGTGTTTGTTGTTCATTCAGTCTAGACGATATCGCTGTTGTTGTGTTTGTTGAGTTCATTCAGTTGTCTAGACGATACCGCTGCTCTTGTGTTCATTCAGTAAAAACCTTTTTTTAACTCAGTTAAGTTTGCTATTTATCTGATAGAAAACATCTAATAATCTCTTTATTTAGGAGCAATCGAGTGCAACACATAGTTCCTATTGTTTTATTCATTAAGTGCTTTTCTCCAGCTCTGTATGTATTTGTTAAAATAAAGTTTAATGAAACCTTTTTTATGAAAAAATCATAACCTTGATATATATAATACCTTACTATTTAACATTTGTACATTAAAGATAATTCGGTTGATTTAGTTTGAAAAATCAAAGATTAGATAGATGCACTTACCAGACTGTTAATGAGATTTCTGTGCCTGCCTCATAGACACAAGTTTTTCAATCCATGGATGAATGTTTGACAAGAACACTCGGAGTGGGTTTCCAATGCTCAGCCTGTTGTGATATTTTGATTTCCTGGCAGTCATCACTGAAAATCCACTTTCACAAAGGTATGTGGAAGAGAATGGGAGCAACGTTTGGACTGCAAGGTCACTAAGTTCTGGGTAATCACTTTTGACTTCAATCCAGAAAATAGGTAAAGTCACTTTATGAAATTGTAACCCTCATCACTTGACAGTTCCAGCAACTTGTCCTCCAATAATGGTGACAAGGAGGTCTCAGTTTCTAGTAATTATCTACAATGGTGAAGGGGTCATGAACCCACTGCTTTCCTTTCCGTGGATCTCAGTTAGTCTTCAAACCTTTGGAAGGTCAAGTTTAGATGGGATGAGATTATTTCGCATAGGAGAGGCAGATTGATGTCTTTACTGTCATCAATCATGAGATATGCAAAAGATGGGAACATGTCAAAACAATCGCGCCCGACTCTTTCTTTCCAAACTTGGAGCTTTTCTTTAAAGCCTGTGCTCGTGACAAAAAATCCAAAGACACTCGACATGCTTCCCTGCATAGAGAGATTGAGCTGATTGATGTGATCAAATACATCTGACAAATATGCAAGCTTGGTGGGCCATTGTAAATCCCAAAGGTATTCTGCAAGCTTGGTGGGCCATTGTAAATCTAGAAAGTATTGAGCAGAAAGGCTTCAAATTCCTGTCACAGTTCATACACACGGTTTAGCACTTCACCACAGAATAACCATCACACTTTGGTGTGTAAGAGTCATGTGTGTTATACTGCTCTACTCTTATCAGTGTGTAAGAGTCATGTGTGCTTTACTGCCCTACTCTTATCAGTGTGTAAGAGTCATTTGTGCTATACCACCCTACTCTTATCAGTGTGTAAGAGTCATGTGTGCTATACTGCTCTACTCTTATCAGTGTGTAAGAGTCATTTGTGCTATACTGCTCTACTCTTATCAGTGTGTAAGAGTCATTTGTGCTATACTGCTCTACTCTTATCAGTGTTTAAGAGTCATTTGTGCTTTACTGCCCTACTCTTATCAGTGTGTAAGAGTCATTTGTGCTTTACTGCCCTACTCTTATCAGTGTGTAAGAGTCATTTGTGCTATACTGTCCTACTCTTTCATATACTATTTGGCAAAATACAATTGTATGACTGGGGCGAAAATATAGGCATTTTTTTCATTTTTTGTTTTTGTAATTATTGGATTTTTTATTTTGCAAAAAAAAAAAACAATAGCTACTATACTTCATGAAAACCACAAGGTGGGGTGTGTGAGTTGCAGCTGTGATGGAATTGTGCTGGATCAGAAATGTAAGCCTGATGTGATTATTAGCATATTAAAGGTACAGAGAGAAGTCCTGCATGTTAATGGAAGACCGTAGTGTTCTGTGTTGTTTTATATACAATTCATACTGTACAGTCCAGAAGTGCTGCAGTATTTTCCCCAATGAAGAGAAAGTTGCCTCAAATACATTTAGTATTATTTATTTTGCATTGTTTCCCATCGTTCCAAGTGGCTCTGGATTCCGTTGCTCATTCTTCTCTAAATCTATGATTCATTGTTTTGTATTATTGATTTTGCATTGTTTCCCATCGTTCCGAGTGGCTCTGGATTCCGTTGCTCATTCTTCTCTAAATCTGCCTTTACTGCTTTGATCTGGAGAAATATAAGAGCTGGGACTTACCTTCCTCATTCCATTCAAATCACATGCCAACGTGACCTTTCAACTGTGTCAGCCCCGTCTCCTCAACATGTATAGACACAGAGAGTGGGTGATTCTGGCAGAGTTGCTAGGTTACAGTGTCACATGATTTTAATGGAATTGGGAAAGCTTTTCTGTCCCAGCACTTGGGATTCCCCTGACAGATAATTAGTTTTATTGAAGAATAGTAAATGCAATGTAATATGAAAATAAAACTGCCATTTGAAATTGTTTACTCTTTAACCCAACATCACAGAACAACAATCCTGCAAAAAGAACCTAGTTCATAACAGATAAAATATTAAAAACAAACAGGTACCTGAGGATTTGTATGTGGCACAGATGCATGTACAGTATTTTCACTCTTCAGAAGTTGCAGGCAATGTTCAGCCTAGATCGAATGAATTTGAAATGCTGGCTTTTTGAAACAGGTGTGCTTCATCACAAAGGCAGTTAACACCCTTGTTCTGGCAGCAGGAGAAGAAGGATGGCTGTAAAAGCAATGGAGGAATGTCACTTGTAGGCCTCTGTTGAGGCTGATTTATTCCCTTTAGCTGCAGAATTAATAACCTCTCTACCCACCAGCCTCACCACAGTCACCCTGCTTTTGCTTTTATATTGGATTTTGTTTCTGATTCCTCCTTCTATGATTTTCTTTGTGCAATACATGTTTATTTTGGCTTCCTTCCTCTTTTTTCAAAGGTAGCAGCAGCAACCTGACACACAAAGGGCATTTACTTTGACACACATTGCTAATGACTGACTAATATAGCTGTCAAAGATACTAATACATACACTATTAATACTCTTGAAATATTTGCAGCGGCAGCTTCAGGCATGGCATGGCTTGCAAATATATCTTCTGCTGTCTGTCCAAAAGGCAGCCGTGATCCACACAGCAGTGTTTTCCAATGTCACTGCAAACACCAGAGTTAGAGACAGTAATCCACACAGCAGTGTTTTCCAATGTCACTGCAAACACCAGTTAGAGACAGTAATCCACACAGCAGTGTTTTCCAATGTCACTGCAAATACCAGAGTTAGAGACAGTAATCCACACAGCAGTGTTTTACAATGTCACTGCAAACACCAAAGTTAGAGACAGTGATCCACACAGCAGTGTTTTACAATGTCACTGCAAACACCAGAGTTAGAGACAGTGATCCACACAGCAGTGTTTTACAATGTCACTGCAAACACCAGAGTTAGAGACAGTAATCCACACAGCAGTGTTTTACAATGTCACTGCAAACACCAGAGTTAGAGACAGTGATCCACACAGCAGTGTTTTTATAATGGGGATCACAGTGAGCCAGGTTCTATACTTCGTATTCCACGTTACCAGAGGGTTTTGTATTGCCATTGACAGCCCATCTCCCAGGCTGCTTTCATTTTATTTTGCTCTTATAAACTTGCAGAGTGATGGAGCTGCAGGTCTCCCTGGGACACAGGGGCAGCATCTGCAGGGGTTTAAGCTGTTTTCCATTACTGATGTTTTTATCAAACCCGTAAGCTTTCAATACTAAATGGAAATCAGAATACAGTATTGCAGCTTGTTTATTAGGAGACAAAACACAAAACAAAAAAGCAGAACGAGACAAATAATGCTTGCTTAAATCATATTTATTTTCTTTTTTAAATGTATCATTGTGGCAATGTGCCCCGCCCCTGTGTGCATTTGTGTGTTATATGTTGCATGTTAGTGTGTTAATGTTGGTTTATTGTAGTTGGTACACGGTGTATAATGTGGGTAATGAGCACAAGTGTTTAAAATGTATAATTGTATTTAGGCACAGGGATTGCACTTCACTTCACGTGCATTTAAAGTATGTAATAATATGTGAGCACGGGGTTGCACAGAATTAGTTCACGTGCTGGGATTCAAGTGAATAATTAATTAGTAATTGAATCCCGGCACAACAGTATATATAGATGCACGTTTTACTCACTCAGGGTTGTGTGTTCGGTGAGTGGAGGATGGGTGTGGAAAGGAGAGAAAGTAAAGTAAAGTAAAATAAATTAAAATAATAATTGTCATTTGTGACTCACTGTGTTTGTTTGTCTGTTAGTCCACTGTTCGGTTAAGTGTTAGTCTGTTTTGTTTGTCTATTTTGTCTTATTTTGGCCTCAAGTGCCGTGTGCTGTTTTCTGTTTAAACCTTTTATTTTACAATAAATCACTGAGCGCAGCAGCGCTTCAGTTTCACTGCAAGTACTGCCTGTCTGTGTGATTCTTTCTGGCCTGACGTCACCACAAAGACAGCTGTTCACAATCATTTTAAAGTATTTAACGTTGGACAAACGTCATATTAATTAATCAATCAATCAATCAATGTTTATTTCTTATATAGCACCTTTCATGATAAATGTCCTGAAGTATCAGTGTGACTCAACCCTTTCCATTTGGTGGTTCACATGTATGGGTATCAATCATATAGTTTTTCTCGGGGAGCGAGCCAGGGTATTGAGAAGCCTGTGATCGGGCTACAGCTGCCCTCAGATGAGGTGAGGTACTGGCCTCCGAAGTTGGGCACGGAGAGGCACCTGCAGGGAACCTAGAAGCTCTCTGCTTTCTTGTCCAACCACTCTCTGCTCGACCCTATCCAATCTGGCTTCCACTCTGCTCACTCCACTGAAACCACCCTCCTGTCTGTCACTAACTCATTAAACTCTGCCTCTCTCTCCTCTGCCCTAATTCTCCTCAACCTCTCTGCTGCCTTTGACACTGTCGATCACTCTATTCTACGATCCTCTCTCGCTGACCTGGGAATCTCTGGCACTGCTTTGGCCTGGTTCTCCTTCTACCTCTCCAACCGTGTGGAGCAACCTCCACATCTCGCCATCTCTCAACAAGAGTCCCCCAAGGGTCAGTATTGGGTCCTCTCCTGTTCTCTCTCTACACCCACTCACTGGGCCCCCTCATCGCATCCGATGGTTTCTCATACCATTTCTAGGCTGATGATGCTCAGATTTTCCTTTTCCTTCCCCACCTCTGACTCCATCATCTCCTCCCGTATCTCTACCTGACTGTCTGCTATCTCCTCCTAGATGCACTCAACCTCTCTAAATCTGACCTCCTTTCCTTTCCCTCCTCCTCCTCTCATCTCTCTATCTCTGTTCCTCTGGAATCTACCACACTTTCTCCCTCCTCCTCAGCTAAGAACCTCGGAGTCACCCTGGACCCCTGCCTCTCTTATTCCCAGCACATCTCCACTCTGGCACGCCGATTCTTCCTGAGCAACATACAAAGAATCCGACCCTTCCTCACCAACTACGCCGCCCAGCTCCTGGTCCAGGCCCTGGTACTCTCCTGCCTAGACTACTGCAACTCCCTCCTGGCTGGCCTCCCTGCATCCGCCACGCATCTGCTCCAGCTAATCCAGAACTCCGCTGCTCACCTGGTGTTCTCTCTGCCTCGCTTCTCCCATGCAGAAAGAGAGAGCGAGAGAGAGAGAGAGAGAGAGAGGGTAAACTGGTGCCTTAAATAGGAAATGGATAGTGATCGACGAGGTGAAGAGGGTAGGTAGAGCTCTAGCTTGCGCCTCGAGAACCATGCATCAAGGCTAACATTTAATATTGTTTTGAAGTGAGATGGTCATCTGTATTCTTACAGTATTTCATGTATGAACAAACAGTGTAACAAAGTGGTACAGCAATTTCTACACTAATGTTAAAACATGTACAGATGCATAGGATTTTTAAAGCACAGTAATTATGATAGATTTTTTATTTTGTATTATTAGCAATTGTTGTAGAGGTTAGTTATATATTGTCATTTGAAACAACAACTCTTAATTGAACTTTGCATCCCTTTTTCCTTTACCATCCCCTGTTCCACATAGCAAGGACAATGTGTTTTAAAATACTGACACTACATCATGATGCACAAACAAACCAATTTATATGCCACGAGCCAGCCTCCAGGTATTCATTTGGCAGGACGTTGAGTCTGGTCAGGTGCATTGTAGACAGCTGGGACGGTGGTGGTTCAGGTGCTGCCGCTGGGAGCGCAGGATGAGTCACACAGCTTGGACGGCAGTTGTTCAGGTGCTGCCGCTGGGAGAGCAGGATGAGTCACACAGCTTGGACGAAGGTGGTTCAGGTGCTGCAGCTGGGAGAGCAGGATGAGTCACACAGCTTGGACGGCAGTTGTTCAGGTGCTGCCGCTGGGAGAGCAGGATGAGTCACACAGCTTGGACGAAGGTGGTTCAGGTGCTGCAGCTGGGAGAGCAGGATGAGTCACACAGCTTGGATGAAGGTGGTTCAGGTGCTGCAGCTGGGAGCGCAGGATGAGTCACACAGCTTGGACGAAGGTGGTTCAGGTGCTGCAGCTGGGAGAGCAGGATGAGTCACACAGCTTGGACGGCGGTGATTCAGGTGCTGCAGCTGGGAGCGCAGGATGAGTCACACAGCTTGGACGGCAGTTGTTCAGGTGCTGCCGCTGGGAGAGCAGGATGAGTCACACAGCTTGGACGAAGGTGGTTCAGGTGCTGCAGCTGGGAGAGCAGGATGAGTCACACAGCTTGGATGAAGGTGGTTCAGGTGCTGCAGCTGGGAGCGCAGGATGAGTCACACAGCTTGGACGAAGGTGGTTCAGGTGCTGCAGCTGGGAGAGCAGGATGAGTCACACAGCTTGGACGGCGGTGATTCAGGTGCTGCAGCTGGGAGCGCAGGATGAGTCACACAGCTTGGATGAAGGTGGTTCAGGTGCTGCAGCTGGGAGCGCAGGATGAGTCACACAGCTTGGACGAAGGTGGTTCAGGTGCTGCAGCTGGGAGCGCAGGATGTCACACAGCTTGGATGAAGGTGGTTCAGGTGCTGCAGCTGGGAGCGCAGGATGAGTCACACAGTTTGGACGGAGGTGGTTCAGGTGCTGCAGCTGGGAGCGCAGGATGAGTCACACAGCTTGGACGGTGGTTGTTCAGGATCGGTAGCCCGCCCACCTCTGCTCAGGATTTCTCGGCGTAATAGCGATTCTGGCTTTAGGCTTGTGAGATCGGAGGACGCTCACATGTCTGTGCTGTGTGGTGAGTCGCTGCGGTGAGGAGAAAAAAAAGGGAAAAAAACATAATTGGAAATTCTAAATTGGGGGAAAATAAAATAATAATAATAATTGGATACTAAATGAAACAAATAAAACAGAAAACGCTGTAAAATGATTTTTGTAAGAGTCAAGCTTTGTCGGCAGCCATGGTGGCTTATTAAACCTTGGAATATAATTACAAATAACAAGCAGATTTGGAATTGGGGATTTTGGATCCATTCAGCGGGAACACTTTTAATCAAGTCCTTCCTCCTGGATTCTCATTAGATTATCAAAGAAACAAAACACGACACACAGTGTGCTCTACACTCTCATTCAGCGGGAACACTTTTAATCAAGTCCTTCCTCCTGGATTATCATCAGATCATCAAAGAAACAAAACACGACACACAGTGTGCTCTACACTCTCATTCAGCGGGAACACTTTTAATCAAGTCCTTCCTCCTGGATTCTCATCAGATCATCAAAGAAACAAAACACGACACACAGTGTGCTCTACACTCTCATTCAGCGGGAACACTTTTAATCAAATCCTTCCTCCTGGATTCTCATCAGATCATCAAAGAAACAAAACACGACACACAGTGTGCTCTACACTCTCATTCAGCGGGAACACTTTTAATCAAGTCCTTTCTCCTGGATTCTCATCAGATCATCAAAGAAACAAAACACGACACACAGTGTGCTCTACACTCTCATTCAGCGGGAACACTTTTAATCAAGTCCTTCCTCCTGGATTCTCATTAGATTATCAAAGAAACAAAACACGACATACAGTGTGCTCTACACTCTCATTCAGCGGGAACACTTTTAATCAAGTCCTTCCTCCTGGATTCTCATTAGATTATCAAAGAAACAAAACACGACACACAGTGTGCTCTACACTCTCATTCAGCGGGAACACTTTTAATCAAGTCCTTCCTCCTGGATTCTCATCAGATCATCAAAGAAACAAAACACGACACACAGTGTGCTCTACACTCTCATTCAGCGGGAACACTTTTAATCAAGTCCTTCCTCCTGGATTCTCATCAGATCATCAAAGAAACAAAACACGACACACAGTGTGCTCTACACTCTCATTCAGCGGGAACACTTTTAATCAAGTCCTTCCTCCTGGATTCTCATCAGATCATCAAAGAAACAAAACACGACACACAGTGTGCTCTACACTCTCATTCAGCGGGAACACTTTTAATCAAGTCCTTCCTCCTGGATTCTCATCAGATCATCAAAGAAACAAAACACAACACACAGTGTGCTCTACACTCTCATTCAGCGGGAACACTTTTAATCAAGTCCTTCCTCCTGGATTCTCATTAGATTATCAAAGAAACAAAACACGACACACAGTGTGCTCTACACTCTCATTCAGCGGGAACACTTTTAATCAAGTCCTTCCTCCTGGATTCTCATCAGATCATCAAAGAAACAAAACACGACACACAGTGTGCTCTACACTCTCATTCAGCGGGAACACTTTTAATCAAGTCCTTCCTCCTGGATTCTCATCAGATCATCAAAGAAACAAAACACGACACACAGTGTGCTCTACACTCTCATTCAGCGGGAACACTTTTAATCAAATCCTTCCTCCTGGATTCTCATCAGATTATCAAAGAAACAAAACACGACACACAGTGTGCTCTACACTCTCATTCAGCGGGAACACTTTTAATCAAGTCCTTCCTCCTGGATTCTCATTAGATTATCAAAGAAACAAAACACGACACACAGTGTGCTCTACATTGTCTTTCTAGCAACTTTCTCTATTAGGGTATCACTGCTGTCAATATGTAAACAGTACTTCAATAGACAGGTCATCTGGCAGACCTTGGGCAATTGCTTATCTGTACACATGCATCAAAAGATGCAGCACCAGATCAATAAGTGGAAATAAGAATCCTCAAACAATCAGCAGTGTATGCATTATTACAGTGGCTCTCAAAAGTATTCACCCCCCTTGGACTTTTCCACATTTTATTGTGTTACAACATGGAATCAAAATGGAGTTTAATTAGGAGTTTTTGCCACTGATGAACACAAAAAAGTCCATAATGTCAAAGTGAAAAATAAAATCTACAAATTGTTCTAAATTAATTACAAATATAAAACAGAAAATAATTGATTGCATAAGTATTCACCCCCTTTACTATGACACACCTAAATAAGCTCTGGTACAACCAATTGTCTTTAGAAGTCACATAATTAGTTGAATGGAGTCCACCTGTGTGCAATTAAGGTGTTTCACATGATTTCAGGTTAAATACACCTGTCTCTGGGAGGTCCCACAGTTGGTTAGTACATTTCCTAACAAAAACTACATCATGAAGACGAAGGAACATTCAAAGCAATTCTGGAATACGGTTCTTCAAAAGCACCAATCAGGGGTAAGATATAAGAACATTTCCAAGACATTGAATATCCCCTGGAGCACAGTAATGTCCATTATTAAGAAATGGAGAGAATATGGCACAACTGTGAATCTGTCTAGAACAGGCCATCTTCAAAAACTGAGTATCCGGGTGAAAAGAGCACTAGTCAGGGAGGCCACCAAGAGGCCTATGGCAACTCTAAAGGAGTTACAGTCTTCCACGGCTGAGCTGGGAGACACTGTGCATATGGCAACAATAGCCTGGGTGCTTTATAAAACTGGCCTTTATGGGAGAGTGGCAAAAAGAAAGCCATTGTTGAAAAAAACTCACATCAAATCTCGGCTAGAGTTTGCCAGAAGGCATGTGGGAGACTCTGAGACCAAGTGGAAGAAGATTCTATGGTCTGATGAGACCAAAATATAGCTTTTTGTTTGGCGCAAGCCTAACACTGCACATCATCCTGAGAACACCATCCCTACCGTGAAGCATGGTGGTGGCAGCATCATGCTATGGGGATGCTTCTCTGCATCAGAGCCTGGAAAGCGCTTGAAGATAAGGGGCAAAATGGATGCAGCAAAGTACCTGCTGAAGTCTGCAAGAGACCTGGGACTTGGGAGAAGATTCATCTTCCAGCAGGACAATGACCCCAAACATACAGCCAAAGTCACACTGGAGTGGCTTAAAAACAAAAAGGTCAATGTCCTGGAGTGGCCCAGTCAAAGCCCGGACCTCAATCCAATTGATAATATGTGGAAATGAAATGATAATATGATAATATGTGGAAATGAGATGAAAATTGCTGTTCACCAAAGGTCCCCATCCAACTTGACGGAGCTTGAGCAATTTTGCAAAGAAGAATGGGCAAACATTGCAGTGTCCAGATGTGCAAAGCTGGTAGAGACTTATCCAAATAGACTCATGGCTGCAATTGCTGGCAAAGGTGCCTCTACCAAATATTGACTCAAGGGGGTGAATACTTATGCAATCAAGTATTTTCTGTTTTGTATTTGTAATTAATTTAGAACAATTTGTAGATTTTATTTTTCACTTTGACATTATGGACTTTTTGTGTTGATCAGTGGCAAAAACTCCTAATTAAATCCATTTTGATTCCATGTTGTGACACAATAAAATGTGGAAAAGTCCAAGGGGGGTGAATACTTTTGAGAGCCACTGTAAAAACGAGTTTAATAAGAACATAAGAACAGAAGAACATAAGAACATAAGAACAGAAGAACATAACAACAGAAGAACATAAGAACATAAGAAAGTTTACAAACGAGAGGAGGCCCATCTTGCTCGTTTGGTTGTTAGTAGCTTATTGATCCCAGAATCTCATCAAGCAGCTTCTTGAAGGATCCCAGGGTGTCAACTTCAACAACATTACTGGGGAGTTGGTTTCAGATTTCCACAATTCTCTGGTGAGAATGCTCTTTTATCTAATCTCCATTTGTTTCCCCTGATACTTGTTTCTTTTTTCAGGTCAAAAAAGTCCCTTGGGTCGACATTGTTAATACTTTTTAGAATTTTGAATGCTTGAATCAGATCACCGCGTAGTCTTCTTTGTTCCAGACTGAATAGATTCAATTTTTTTAGCCTGTCTGCATACGTAATGACTAAAGCTAAGGTTTACAATTTTAGAAAAGCAAACTATGAAGGTATGAAACAGAGACTAACAGAAGTAGATTGGAGTAAAATAGAGAAAACATCCACAGAAAAAGGGTGGCTGTTTTTTAAAAAAGTAGTACTAGAGGCACAAAACAATTACATCCCAAAAGTAGACAAATCTAAATCTAAAACAAAATGGCCAAAATGGTTTAATAGATCAATTAAAAAAAATATTCAACGAAAAAAGGCACTTTACAGAGCGTTTAAAAGGGACCAAAAACAAAACACACAGAAAGAGTACTTGGAACTGCAAACACGAGTCAAAAAGGAAGTTAGAAAGGCCAAGAGAGAGATAGAAATCAATATTGCTAAGGGGGCTAAAACCAATTCCAAAATGTTTTTCCAATATTATAACAGAAAGAGAACATTCAAAGAGGAGGTTAAATGTCTAAGAGACACAAATGGCAAAATCATATATCAAGAAAAAAAAATAGCAAATATATTAAATGATTACTTTTCACAGGTTTTTACAAAGGAGGAAACGGACAACATGCCCCACATGTCGACCTGTTCCTATCCAGTTTTAAATAACTTTAGCATAACAGAGGCAGAAGTGTTAAAGGGACTAGGAGCTCTTAAAATAAACAAATCCCCTGGGCCAGATGAGATCCTCCCAATAGTACTCAAAGAAATGAAAGAAGTTATTTACAAGCCACTAACCAAGATCATGCAACAGTCTCTTGACACAGGGGTTGTACCGACAGACTGGAAAATAGCAAACGTAATACCGATCCACAAAAAGGGAGACAAAACTGAACCAGGTAACTACAGACCAATAAGCCTGACTTCTATTATATGTAAACTTATGGAAACTATAATAAGATCCAAAATGGAAAATTACCTATATGGTAACAATATCCTGGGAGACAGCCAGCATGGTTTTAGGAAAGGGAGATCATGGCTAACTAACCTACTTGACTTTTTTGAGGATGCAACATTGAAAATGGACAACTGCAAAGCATACGACATGGTCTATTTAGATTTCCAGAAAGCTTTTGACAAAGTCCCGCATAAAAGATTAATTCTCAAACTGAACGCAGTAGGGATTCAAGGAAATGCATGCACATGGATTAGGGAGTGGTTAACATGTAGAAAACAGAAAGTACTGATTAGAGGAGAAACCTCGAAATGGAGTGAGGTAACCAGTGGTGTACCACAGGGATCAGTATTAGGTCCTCTGCTATTCCTAATCTACATTAATGATTTAGACTCTGATATAGTAAGCAAACTCGTTAAATTTGCAGACGACACAAAAATAGGAGGAGTGGCAGACACTGTTGAAGCAGCAAAGGTCATTCAAAATTGGGCAGACACATGGCAAATGAAATTTAATAGAGAAAAGTGTAAAGTATTGCATGCGGGCAATAAAAATGTGCATTATAAATATCATATGGGAGATAGTGAAATTGAAGAAGGGAACTATGAAAAAGACCTAGGAGTTTATGTTGACTCAGAAATGTCTTCATCTAGACAATGTGGGGAAGCTATAAAAAAGGCCAACAAGATGCTTGGATATATTGTGAGAAGTGTCGAATTTAAATCAAGAGAAGTAATGTTAAAACTCTACAATGCATTAGTAAGACCTCACCTAGAATATTGTGTTCAGTTCTGGTCACCTCGTTACAAAAAGGATATTGCTGCTCTAGAAAGAGTGCAAAGAAGAGCAACCAGAATTATCCCGGGTTTAAAAGGCATGTCGTATGCAGACAGGCTAAAAGAATTGAATCTATTCAGTCTTGAACAAAGAAGACTACGCGGCGATCTGATTCAAACATTCAAAATCCTAAAAGGTATAGACAATGTCAACCCGGGGGACTTCTTTGACTTGAAAAAAGAAAAAAGGACCAGGGGTCATAAATGGAGATTAGATAACGGGGCATTCAGAACAGAAAATAGGAGGCACTTTTTTACACAGAGAATTGTGAGGGTCTGGAACCAACTCCCCAGTAATGTTGTTGAAGCTGACACCCTGGGATCCTTCAAGAAGCTGCTTGATGAGATTCTGGGATCAATAAGCTACTAACAACCAAACGAGCAAGATGGGCTGAATGGCCTCCTCTCGTTTGTAAACTTTCTTATGTTCTTATGTTCTTATGTTCATACGACATGCCTTTTAAACCCAGGATAATTCTGGTCACTCTTCTGCACTCTTTCTAGAGCAGCAATATCCTTTTTGTAGCGAGGGGACGGCTCATCTCGGATGGATTATCTACATCAGCCCCATACACTCCAGATACAGTAAGCCAGGTCCGGTCCGCATTCCTGGAAGTTTCCTCTTGAAGTTTAAGCTGAATGAGATGGTTTCTGCTTCGAGCAATTGAACAATCCTGTCACCTAGATTTGAATACACTACACAGTATATAATGTTCTTGTTTGTTTCCCATGAAATCATTACAATAAATTGTTGGTTAAAAATGTTTGATGCAATTAATTGACTGATTAATTTAGTCATTTTAATTTCCTGTTGCAAAAGTGAATGTGTATCATAGGGAGTTTGTATTACGGCTGGCAACAATATTGCAAAAAATGTTACCAAATCTTGGAAAACCGATGCAGGACCATAACCAAAATGTTAAATGTGCTTAACTTATAAAAGGTAATTTTGTTATACTAGATAAATCAACTAACATTGTAATCTCACTGGGAAAGAAGTAGTTATTGTAAAGTGAATAAAGACTATGAGACTGAAACAAGTTCATAGTGGCAGCAGTTCAGTTGAGAAGATTTTAAAGAATTCCCCTGGGAGCACTTGTAGCATCTAAATATTCTGCTGCTCATTACAAGTCAGTGCAAGCTCATACTGCTGCTCATTACATTGCAAGCTCATACTGCTGCTCATTACATTGCAAGCTCATACTGCTGGTCATTGCAAGCCAGTGCAAGCTCATACTGCTGGTCATTGCAAGCCAGTGCAAGCTCATACTGCTGCTCATTACAAGCCAGTACAAGCTCATACTGCTGCTCATTGTGAGTTCACAGTGGGGCAACATGTCCAGTGTAACATCCGAGAGGCCTCTGGGACTGAGTGCCTGGCATTTCTAATAGAGTAACTCTCCTTTTGTTTTAAACAGAGATTCATTAATCTTAAAAGGAGAGCATCTTGTATAAAGCTATTGGAAGGTATGTTTATCCCACTAGCTTTTGGCACCTCATTTACAGAAACTTTAAAATATAGCCTTTACGTAAACTCTATAGAAGTCATTTTATCAGCCTTGGCTTCCCTTAAATCATTAGAAATGATGCTGTGTTGTGCATAAGGAGATGGGAGAGATCCAAGAGGATAGAGAAGATTGATGATCACTGTCATACCAAGGGCCAGTTAATCTTCATTCCAATGACATCTGCTTTCTGTTGAGCCCATTTAAATCCTCTGAGTTTGTAGCCCAATATGTAAGGCATGTCAGCTTGTTTTTACAGAGAACATATTATGTTTTGGAATCTTGCTATTATTCAAACTTGCACATTAATAGATTTTTTTTGTACACTATTGCAACAGCTGGGTGTATGTAGCGTTCACTGCCCTGCCTTCAAATCGGCCCCCTTTGTGATCAACTGCGCTTTTACTTTGTGCCTTTGCTGTTCCAGCCTGGATGTACCTGTGATTAGACTTTACAAGGTGTTGGAATGCATCAGCCTAGACCCATCTTCTAAACATAGTGTGCAGCTTGGGGACATGTGACACAAGTTTGCAGCGAGCAAAGGGGTCAAAGAGCTAAAACCAACCAGGCCTTCCAGATCTTGACCCCGTTAGTTATTGTTTATTGTTATTGTCTTTGATGGAACCATGCAAACTTTCATGCAGTGTATATCTTTAATTCTTTCAGTTCTGCTTTTATATTTTGTGTTGCCTGGCACATCTGTGTGCAGTCAGTGTGAAATGTATCTGTTTATAGACATGCATGCGTTTCAAACTGTATTACCATTGCTCTAGGCTTGCTAGCCCTGTTTCAGTATTCCAACCACAGTGTGGTAAATGCTTTGTTGTAACACGCAGTGATAACCTTGGAAACAGAGCAGGCTGCCAGTGTAATTACAGGAGAGAAAGGGAACAACAAGGTTGTCTGTGCTGTGGAAAGCCTGCACAGAGTGCTGTGTGTTAAAGCATGTTGGTTCCTGGTGTAATCCAAGCTGCTTTTGAACAATGTGTTTGTCTGCATGCTCCATGGTTTAGGAGAGCTTTAAGCCAGGCTCAGACCCACACTGGGATTCTGGTTTCTCAAAGTCCTATTCTGTTTAGTTTTCTTGCTCTGTAAACTGGTTCAGTGCCAAGCTGCCTCTTGGGAATCATTTTCTGTTACCGTTCTAGACCTTGTTGCTTCATTCATTTTAAATGTTAATTTGTCTGGCATGTTATTATTAACATTTATGACCTACAGCAGCCCTAACTAAGGAGCACAGAAATCATAAATGAGAATCCAGAACAATACTGTATAAAATAAAATAAAAATGAGCAGCTCCCTGAATGTTGTTGTAATAACAAAACTGATTTCAGTGAATCAAATCAGTTAAAAAGAAAATAGTTCATAGTAAATTAATTCATATGTAAGAATCATCTGTCGCATAGGATATTATATATGCTGTTTGACTCTCTCAGTCTACACACTGCCCTGTACATACACACACACACACACACACACACACACACACACACACACACACACACACACACATACATATATATATACACACACATGTACAGTATATATTACTGTATAATAATTACCAGACATAAACACAGCCTAAGTAACACATCATAAAATATTGGATTCTGCTATTATATTGACTTCAGTTGTCCATATTATATAGATAAATGCTGATCACAGACGGATTATGCGTACAGCTCACTTAAAACATTTTGAAATGGGGAATCTGTGTTTGTTTGTTTGTTTGTTTGTACTTTGAATGAAATACTTCAGACGTGACCTCAGAGAGACCAGTGCTGATCAATACAGTGACTGAGTGACTGGCTCATATATCAGCGGGGACTAAATGGCCAAGCCCAGCTGTAATGAGAAGCTCAGTCATTTCAATGTGTTCTGGTTGAACGCAGCCCAGCATGAAGGGTGAGAGTGCACTTTGGGGTGACGGCCTTGGGTCACTGTGGAAGCTGTGATCTGTGCCAATGCCTTGCCCTTGTGGAAGGGTATATTGCTGCAGAGTTAAGTGCTGAATGAGCAGAAGCTGTGATTGTGCCAACGCCTTGCCCTTGTGGAAGGGTATATTGCTGCAGAGAGTTAAGTGCTGAATGAGCAGAAGCTGTGATCTGTGCCAACGCCTTGCCCTTGTGGAAGGGTATATTGCTGCAGAGAGTTAAGTGCTGAATGAGCAGAAGCTGTGATCTGTGCCAACACCTTGCCCTTGTGGAAGGGTATATTGCAATTTTTAAACAAAGGTTCTTTTCTTATCCATACAGCCGGGGAGAAAGTAGATCTAATTTTACCTCATTAGAATCAGCACCCTGCGTTGCTGGGGTCAGCAGACAATGTGCTGTTAATTATTAATAGGCAATGAAGTGTAAAAAGAGGCTTTGCTAAATGAATTGCCTTTAAAATAAATGAGATGTAATAAATAAGAGTATTAATCTGCTAGATGCATCATGCTAGTTACTGTACTGAAGAGCAACGTATATAAAATGTGCTTCGGCAGTAACTGCCTTTTATGCTCTTGATCTTTTTCATCAATTACTTTAGTGTCTTTCATTAACATGTAATCGCTTCCAAGAATCCAATCTGAAATGACATGGATAGACTCAGTGCAAGTCTATCCTGTGTTGCCAAACAGACCTTCCCTAAACTCACTGCGAGTCTGTCTTGTGCTCCCAATAACATTCTGTGTAGTCGATAACATTCAGCAGCCCATACCTTTCTGTCACCTATATATATATTCCAGGCTACAGGAATAATGGACTGCAGCAATTCTCACTGTACACAAAAATACCTTTTCAGCACAATTTGTATTCAGTGTGGCGCTACTTGAGTATTTTTATTCAGTAATATACATGTGACGGTATGTGTCTTTGTGAATGTATGTAAGTATGTATGTACAGTAGTGTGCATATTACTAAAATGCAGCATAATAAACATCTTAAATCTTTTACAGTCCAGGATAGCCCTTTGGGAAATAGGAACTAAAAATGTTTTGCTGAAGAGCAGAAGTATTCATTAGTCACTTGGTATCTGTAGATATTTAACATGATTCTGGTGAGTCTTTACATGCTGACTTTATTAACAAGGACCAGGCTGTTTCGCTATTCATTTCTGTACATGGATTATTTAAAAAACAATCTGTCATATGCAGCACTGCAGATCTCAGACACTCAGACACACTCAAGCTATGTGTTTATTGACTCCTCCAGACACACTGAGGCTACGTGTTTATTGACTCATGATTGATCCAATGCTGCAGTGACACTAACGCAGTTCTGGAGTGTTCATGAGCACAGAGATGCATCCATTCCAGCAGCTTGCATGCTAACACAGTTCTGGAATGTTCAGGAGCGCAGAGATGCATCCATTCCAGCAGCTTGCTTGCTAACACAGTTCTGGAATGTTCAGGAGTGCAGAGATGCATCCATTCCAGCAGCTTGCATGCTGACACAGTTCTGGAATGTTCAGGAGCGCAGAGATGCATCCATTCCAGCAGCTTGCATGCTAACACAGTTCTGGAATGGTCAGGAGCACAGAGATGCATCCATTCCAGCAGCTTGCATGCTAACACAGTTCTGGAATGGTCAGGAGCGCAGAGATGCATCCATTCCAGCAGCTTGCATGCTGACACAGTTCTGGAATGGTCAGGAGCGCAGAGATGCATCCATTCCAGCAGCTTGCACTCAGCTCACATTCACACTTTGCAGTTCTCTTTGTGCACTCTGTGGGGTCCCTGGCTGACCTGTTGATTGCATGGTTTGTAAATCTGAATATTCGACTGGTCTTGTGCTCTCTTTGTACATCACAGAGAGAGATACCAGAATTAGCTCTCAGGTGTGAAAACTAAACGCAACACGGCTGCTGGTAAGAATGTGTATTTAGTGATGTTGTGTTTGCTTTGACAGGACCTTCATGTACATTTCCAAAGTGTGTATGTCATCTTGTAAAGGAATTAAGTGGTTATGGTTTACTGGTTCAGGTTGTGAGAATGTCCTTCACTTCCACTATCATTGTTTAAAGATTATAATGAATGAATCTGTGTGTAGAACACACCTGGCCTCCTCTGGCTTAACTCCCCACAGGTTCACATGACAGTTCCCATCCAGCCCTGTAAGCAAACATATGTATGTGCAAGCAGAGCCTCTCAGGATGAAGAGGCATCACTTTCACACGGCTTCTTCATGAATAATGGAATAAAGAAAAAAACGTGCCTGGCTTTGTTTCCCCAGCTCCCAGCTGTCATGCAAGCTCTCTGTGTCTGGAGGAAGGACGTTTTCTGTGGGGTATGAATTGCCAGCTTTGTGTAATCCCTCAGACAGACCAGGAACTATACTGTTTTACAACAACAACAAAAATAAATAATACGTACGGTATGAAGATTAAAGCATTGTTTTTGAGCAGCAGTGGAATGCAATCAAATTGCTAGCAGTGGCTCCACCACAAAGCCACACGATGTACTTGGTTCAAGTAGTAGGCTTTGTTCTGCAGTCTAGCCACAGTCATTATGAGGGCTGTATGGACTGGGGTTACTGGTTCCATCCCAGTTCAATAAACACACAAACCAATGTCTACTATATGAAGAAAAGAAAGGCTAGTGCTAGATAGACCTGGATAGCATGTATGGAACAGCATGAATCCTGAAACTGAAATGAAGTTTAGGATCTCTCTCTTTTTTGTTTTTTGAATTATACAGTATGTCGTTAAACTAATTTTAATTGTAAACTATTATTTTATTTGCTAGGTATGTGTAATTTACATACGCACTTAACTCTAGCTGAACTTTTTAATCAGATACAGAAATACGTTAGATATTGCAACATAACCATTTCAGCATTATGGAAGGTACTGTAGCTGTTTGTATGTATTTTACTGCAGGACCTTGTTGTGCACACATTTAGTTACCAGTTACAGTTCGGCTATGCAAAATTGAATTCCATTTATAACATTGCTATCATCAGTGAATGTATTTATGTAACAGTAGTAAAAAAACCCGCTTCTGCTAATAGAAAATCCAATAGAAATGCCAAGAGAAATGCTTCTATGAAGTTGGAAGTATATACTGTGCTGTACGGCACATGCATTAGATCCCACTATAACTATACTGTGCTGTACGGTGCATGCATTGCATCCCAATATAACTATACTGTGCTGTACGGTGCATGCATTGCATCCCATTATAACTATACTGTGCTGTACGGTGCATGCATTGCATCCCAATATAACTATACTGTGCTGTACGGTGCATGCATTGCATCCCAATATAACTATACTGTGCTGTACGGTGCATGCATTGCATCCCATTATAACTATACAGTGCTGTACGGTGCATGCATTGCATCCCACTATAACTATACTGTGCTGTACGGTGCATGCATTGCATCCCAATATAACTATACTGTGCTGTACGGTGCATGCATTGCATCCCAATATAACTATACTGTGCTCTACGGCACATGCATTAGATCCCACTATAACTATACTATAACTCCCACCTGGCTGGCCTCCCTGCGTCCGCCACCCGTCTGCTCCAGCTTATCCAGAACTCCGCTGCTCGCCTGGTGTTCTCTCTGCCTCGCTTCTCCCGCACAGCTCCACTGCTCCACTCACTCCACTGGCTCCCGATCACCGCTCGCATCCAGTTCAAGACTCTTGTACTCTCCTACAGATGCCTTGACCAGACTGCACCCAGCTACCTCCAGACCCTCATCTCTCCCTACACACCCACTCAACCTCTCCACTCCTCCTGCACTAGAAGACTGGCTGTACCTCCTCTACACTCCCCTGCCTCCAGAGCCCGCTCTTTCTCCACCCTCGCCCCGCAGTGGTGGAATGACCTTCCTACAGATGTCAGGACTGCCCAGTACCTGACCACCTTCCGGCACCTCCTCAAGACTCACCTCTTCAGACAGCACCTGTAGAACTCCTCTTTTCCCTCTGGACACTTTATCACTCTTCCTTAATGCGCTTTACTTTCTCTTATCTGCTCCCTATTTTACTGCATTTAATCCTGTACGTTAGAGTACTGTAATCTGTCACAAATGTTATTTAATCTGTAGTATTTTGTATTTAATTATATCCTGATGTAACTGTCACTGATACTGTTATTGTCATTGTATTTTATCTTGCTCTTAATTGTATTATTACTTGTACTGTGATTCTTGAAATGTATTTTTGTTTACGACTGTAAGTCGCACTGGACAAGGGTGTCTGCTAATAAATAAATAATAATAATAATAATAATAATAATAATAATAATAATAATAATAATAATAATAATACTGTGCTGTATGGCACATGCATTGGATCCCAATATAACCCCAGCATGTTCAATTTCTCCCAAAACCACATCAGTGGCAGCAAATGCTTGAAAACAATACACGCTTAAAAAATGAGCACACTGTGCCAAAATACTACTGTTTGCTTTGCCTCTGTACTGACATATAGCCTCAAATACTGAATTATCTCCCATGAAGGGCCATTGTTCACAGCAGGTCCTAATTAAAGACCCAGGGAAAGGTTGCCTGTGCCTGTAATCACTGAGGAAAGTGTAGTTATTACTGTACAATTACATACAAGCAAATACCATCTGAAACCAGAACTGGGGAAGAAGTTAAAAAAAGAAAGTGTTGTTCCTGAGCCACTCCACTTCAGAGACACAGTAAGTGTTTCAGAGCTTGTGGTCGTACCGCTGCAGTTTATAAACATGGTCAGTGATTACAATTGAGTTTGGTGGAGAGAATACTGTATGGAAAGATAAAACATGTGCACTTTATCCTATGGGTATATACAATCAGCAGTCAGTTTTACTCTTAAACAGTAAACTAACAAACACACACAAATCCTTCAATATTTCACATGACACAAGTAGATACCGTTAGGTTTAAGCTTATTTGTATGGTTAACAGAAATGCTGAACCATAGCTTGACTGTCACCCTTCAGCGTATCATGCAACTCAGGTGGTGCTGAATGTGCTGTGAATGCAAATTGTTATAGAAACCGCTTTTCCTATAAATGAGGTCTTCACCTGGGACTTGAAACACTTCATCTGAGTTGAGGGTCGTTTCTAATATGTGTTCTCTTTCAATCACTGTCCTAATGTACTAAATGTTGTGCTCTGCTACTACCCCTATCATGAAGGAAAAGCTGATGATAGATTAACAAGTTTAAATAACATATGGGACCTGTGTGATTGTGGCAGCTATTATTATTATTATTATTATTTATTTCTTAGCAGACACCCTTATCCAGGGCGACTTACAATCGTAAGCAAATACAATAAGAAATACAATAACTTTTGTTCAAGCAAAGTACAAGTATGACAAACCACAAGTCAATAATACAGCAGATAATAGTGATAGTTACATCAGGATATGATTAAATAGTGATAGTTACATCAGGATATGATTAAATACAAAGTACCACAGGTTAAACACTTGGCAGATTACAGTATTCTGAAGTACAGGATTAAATGCAGTAAAATAGGGGGCAGATAAGAGCAAAATAAAGCACATTTGCATGAAGGGTGATAGTGTCCCAGGATACAAACAGAGGAGTTCTACAGGTGCTGTTTGAAGAGGTGAGTCTTAAGGAGGCACCGGAATATGGTCAGGGACTGGGCAGTCCTGACATCTGTAGGAAGGTCATTCCACCACTGCGGAGCAAGGGTGGAGAAGGAGCGGGCTCTGGAGGCAGGGGAGCATAGCGGAGGTAGAGCTAGTCTTCTAGTGCAGGCGGAGCGGAGAGGTCGAGTGGGGGTGTAGGGAGAGATGAGGGTCTGGAGGTAGCTGGGTGCAGTCTGGTCAAGGCATCTGTAGGCTAGTACAAGAGTCTTGAACTGGATGCGAGCAGTCTATTATATTCCAATTGCATTCTACACCGTGGTTTTAGAATGCTCTGCCCTGTCACCCCTTGGGAAGGTAACTCTGTATGCTGAATTTCAGAATGCGTTCATTCTGGAGGGGCTGGGTTGTCAGGTTTTTAACACTGTCAGTACTTCATGCTGAATTTCAGAATGCTTTCATTCTGGCAGGGGCTGGGCTGTCAGGTTTTTAACACTGTCAATACTTCAAGCTGAATTTCAGAATGCGTTCATTCTGGAGAGGCTGGGCTGTCAGGTTTTTAACACTTGTATCAATGCTTCATGCTGGAAGGCCTATAAAGGACTTTTTCTTCTCTAGATTGTTTTTTTATTATTATTTTTTTTTGTTCTGCATCATGTTTTTGCTCTTCTTATCAGTAATAATTTCTTGTTCTGCATCATGTTTTTGCTCCTGTTATCAGTAATAATTTTTTGTTCTGCATCATGTTTTTGCTCCTGTTATCAGTAATAATTTCTTGTTTTGCATCATGTTTTTGCTCCTGTTATCAGTAATAATGTTTTGGTTCTGCATCATGTTTTCGCTCCTCTTATCAGTAATAATGTTTTGGTTCTGCATCATGTTTTTGCTCCTCTTATCAGTAATAATTTCTTGTTCTGCATCATGTTTTTGCTCCTCTTATCAGTAATAATTTCTTGTTCTGCATCATGTTTTTGCTCCTCTTATCAGTAATAATTTTCTTGTTCTGCATCATGTTTTTGCTCCTCTTATCAGTAATAATTTCTTGTTCTGCATCATGTTTTTGCTCATGTTATCAGGAATAAGCCAGCAGGGGATTATGGTTTAAGAATGTTAAGTATTCTAAACTATTAAAGTTGTACAGTGGTATTTTTACAGTACATAAGTGCAGGAGCCTTCATAAATAAAGGTTTGTTGTTTTATCAAACTGACATCAATCCTAAGGCTCTTGTGGTCACTAATAATACAGCACATGGTTTAGAAAGTACTTTGTGATTATTACATGAATAAGAAACTACACTTACACACCAGCCCTCAAAAGGTGGAAATTCTTAAACAGTTAATGGAAATAAAATAGCAAAACAGTCCGTAACGAACCTTCTCATGCACATGAGAACATTGTGGGGTTGTCTTCTTACATTTAATCTCTTATTAAGAGAAATGTGAACTCAGGAAATGTATTTTAAGACTCTCCTTATTCTGTTCCTTTGAATAAAATGCAAGTTTATGACAGTTTTACAGCAAGATGACATCTCTGGATTGTTTCTGTAAATCCATGTTACACAGTACTGAAGGGATTTCTGCAGCGCTGCTTGCCCTGAAGATGCCAAGAGAATGTAAAAGCTTTCAGCCCTGTGGCTCTGTTCCATTATATGGAGCCTTTGTGCTTGTACTGAGTATTCATGTCCTGACCAGTGAAACACACCAGATAATTCCACCATTCACACAGGAGAAAAGCTAGCTAATATAATATCAAGAAGTTATGAATTATGATAATTGAGGAGGAGATCTGTTGCTATTATGAATATAACTATTGACAAGCATGGAGATGCACTGTACAGCTAAGTAATTAATTTATTATTATTATTATTATTATTATTATTATTATTATTATTATTATTATTATTATTAATGTAACCCCTACATGTTTTGGAGTATGCAGTCATGCATAGTTATACTTTTCGATTGCGGAGAATGAATGAATTATTGAAGCCTCAATGAAGACTCGACTGAGCCCTGCTACAGTACTATGATCAGTACACTCTGAAGCAGTTTATGTTTGGGACATGGGACACTTCCCCGCTACAGTACTATGATCAGTACACTCTGAAGCAGTTTGTGTTTGGGACCTGGGACACTTCCCTGCTACAGTACTATGATCAGTACACTCTGAAGCAGTTTGTGTTTGGGACCCGGGACACTTCCCTGCTACAGTACTATGATCAGTACACTCTGAAGCAGTTTGTGTTTGGGACCCGGGACACTTCCCTGCTACAGTACAATGATCAGTACACTCTGAAGCAGTTTATGTTTGGGACATGGGACACTTCCCCGCTACAGTACTATGATCAGTACACTCTGAAGCAGTTTGTGTTTGGGACCCGGGACACTTCCCTGCTACAGTGCTATGATCAGTACACTCTGAAGCAGTTTGTGTTTGGGACCCGGGACACTTCCCTGCTACAGTACTATGATCAGTACACTCTGAAGCAGTTTGTGTTTGGGACCCGGGACACTTCCCTGCTTCAGTACTATGATCAGTACACTCTGAAGCAGTTTGTGTTTGGGACCCAGGACACTTCCCTGCTACAGTACTATGATCAGTACATTCTGAAGCAGTTTATGTTTGGGACATGGGACACTTCCCTGCTACAGTACTATGATCAGTACACTCTGAAGCAGTTTGTGTTTGGTACCCGGGATACTTCCCTGCTACAGTACTATGATCAGTACACTCTGAAGCAGTTTATGTTTGGGACATGGGACACTTCCCCGCTACAGTACTATGATCAGTACACTCTGAAGCAGTTTGTGTTTGGGACCCAGGACACTTCCCTGCTACAGTACTATGATCAGTACACTCTGAAGCAGTTTATGTTTGGGACATGGGACACTTCCCTGCTACAGTACTATGATCAGTACACTCTGAAGCAGTTTGTGTTTGGGACCCGGGACACTTCCCTGCTACAGTACTATGATCAGTACACTCTGAAGCAGTTTATGTTTGGGACCCGGGACACTTCCCTGCTACAGTACTATGATCAGTACACTCTGAAGCAGTTTGTGTTTGGGACCTGGGATACTTCCCTGCTACAATGATATGATCAGTACACTCTGAAGCAGTTTGTGTTTGGGACGCGGGACACTTCCCTGCTACAGTACTATGATCAGTACACTCTGAAGCAGTTTGTGTTTGGGACCCGGGACACTTCCCTGCTACAGTACTATGATCAGTACACTCTGAAGCAGTTTGTGTTTGGTACCCGGGATACTTCCCTGCTACAATGATATGATCAGTACACTCTGAAGCAGTTTGTGTTTGGGACCCGGGACACTTCCCTGCTACAGTACTATGATCAGTACACTCTGAAGCAGTTTGTGTTTGGGACCTGGGACACTTCCCTGCTACAGTACTATGATCAGTACACTCTGAAGCAGTTTGTGTTTGGTACCCGGGACACTTCCCTGCTACAGTACTATGATCAGTACACTCTGAAGCAGTTTGTGTTTGGGACCCGGGACACTTCCCTGCTACAGTACTATGATCAGTACACTCTGAAGCAGTTTGTGTTTGGGACCCAGGACACTTCCCTGCTACAGTGCTATGATCAGTACACTCTGAAGCAGTTTGTGTTTGGTACCCGGGACACTTCCCTGCTACAGTACTATGATCAGTACACTCTGAAGCAGTTTGTGTTTGGGACCTGGGACACTTCCCTGCTACAGTACTATGATCAGTACACTCTGAAGCAGTTTGTGTTTGGGACCCGGGACACTTCCCTGCTACAGTACTATGATCAGTACACTCTGAAGCAGTTTGTGTTTGGGACCCAGGACACTTCCCTGCTACAGTACTATGATCAGTACACTCTGAAGCAGTTTGTGTTTGGGACCCGGGACACTTCCCTGCTACAGTACTATGATCAGTACACTCTGAAGCAGTTTGTGTTTGGTACCCGGGATACTTCCCTGCTACAATGATATGATCAGTACACTCTGAAGCAGTTTGTGTTTGGGACCCGGGACACTTCCCTGCTACAGTACTATGATCAGTACACTCTGAAGCAGTTTGTGTTTGGGACCTGGGACACTTCCCTGCTACAGTACTATGATCAGTACACTCTGAAGCAGTTTGTGTTTGGTACCCGGGACACTTCCCTGCTACAATGATATGATCAGTACACTCTGAAGCAGTTTGTGTTTGGGACCCGGGACACTTCCCTGCTACAGTACTATGATCAGTACACTCTGAAGCAGTTTGTGTTTGGGACCCGGGATACTTCCCTGCTACAGTACTATGATCAGTACACTCTGAAGCAGTTTGTGTTTGGGACCCGGGACACTTCCCTGCTACAGTACTATGATCAGTACACTCTGAAGCAGTTTGTGTTTGGGACCCGGGACACTTCCCTGCTACAGTACTATGATCAGTACACTCTGAAGCAGTTTGTGTTTGGGACCCGGGACACTTCCCTGCTACAGTACTATGATCAGTACACTCTGAAGCGTTAGTTTTTCATTCCATTCATGGATTCCTTTGTAAGACGGCCGGTGTGATGTCAGCTGTTTGCTCACTAAGCACTTGGCACTTCAAGCTAAAGAGTTTCAGAATGACCTGTAACAATCAGGAATATAGTATAGTGTATTTATTTATTTATTTATTTATTTAATGTATGTAATTATTAATAGTTTTTCTTGAAAGAAAAAAAATCAATACAAAAAAAAAATAGATTAATTGATTATTTATTTAGTTTTTTATTATTAATTTCCATTTAATTATCTATAAATACGTCTTTTGAAGGTCTTCTGACATCAGTCAAAATTAGTGTCAACGTTAAAAATGTGATTGTTTTTGCAGATGAGCCAGACAGCCTCTGGAGCAGCTGCTAATCATATCTCTGAATTAACCTTCTGTCAGGCCTTCTCTTGGGTAAGCAGCCTCAATTAGTTCTGTTCTTTCTTCCTTTCGCTTCTGCTGATAAGGAAGCTTTATAGCCACATGAAGCTGCAGCATTACTGAGGATCTCGTTCATCATGATCTCAAGCCCTGTGCTGTTGCCATGGCATCTCACTCCTGAACATGAAGCATGCGGTTTCAGAGGGACAGAATAAATCGTTTTAAAATATAATGCAAAAACAAAAAGCATTATAAAACAGTACGTTCAGAAGTAGAGCACTTGACAGTATCAAACACATGAATTAACATTTTATTTTATTACCATGTGTGACAGGGCAGGGAGCCCTGCACATGGGAGTGTCTGTTTGGATGGCAGGGAAAAAAGTTAAAATCCTCCATGCCATAATACAAGTGCAAATGTGTATCAATTGTTTAATTGTATTTGTTAAATGTGATTGCCAGATGATAGAACTCTGCTGCCCGCCTGGTGTTCTCTCTGCCTCGCTTCGCCCACGCTACTCCACTACTCCGCTCGCTCCACTGGCTCCCAATCACCGCTCGCATCCAGTTCAAGACTCTTGTACTAGCCTACAGATGCCTTGACCAGTCTGCACCCATCTACCTCCAGACCCTCATCTCTCCCTACACCCCCACTCGACCTCTCCGCTCCGCCTGCACTAGAAGACTAGCTCTACCACCGCTACGCTCCCCTGCCTCCAAAGCCCGCTCCTTCTCCACCCTTGCTCCGCAGTGGTGGAATGACCTTCCTACAGATGTCAGGACTGCCCAGTCCCTGACCACATTCCGGCGCCTCCTTAAGACTCACCTCTTCAAAGAGCACCTGTAGAGTAAATGTGCTTTATTTTGCTCTTATCAGCCCCTATTTTACTGCATTTAATCCTGTACTTCAGAATACTGTAATCTGCCAAGTTTTTAACCTGTAGTACTTTGTATTTAATCACATCCTGATGTAACTATCACTATTTAATCATATCCTGATGTAACTATCACTATTACCTGCTGTATTATTGAATTGTGGTTTGTCAAACTTGTACTTTACTTGTATTTCTTGCTCTTATTGTATTACTTGTATTGTAACGCTTGAAATGTTTTTGCTTACGATTGTAAGTCGCCCTGGATAAGGGCGTCTGCTAAGAAATAAATAATAATAATAATAAATAAGTATTGTCAATTAGAATCAGCTAGCCTGTACAAAAAGACAGCAGTCAGTCTGCTAGAAGCTGCTGTGTGAAGAGCCTGACTGTGTGTGTGTGTGTGTGAACAGCAGTAAAAAGAATAGTAAGTGAAACGTTTGTGTGTAATGTGTTTTCGTGGGTGGGTAAACTGTTTAGCTGCCCCATGTTGATAATCAGGTTGTTCCTGAAGTTAAGTAAGTTAAAAATAATTAAAATCCAAGTACCGTTATCATGTTACACAACAGTACTGTATCCATTGTGAACCACCTCTATCTGAGGTGTACTTGTATTTAGGCATGCTTGATAAAGTGTGTTACCCTTTTTTTCTACGTCCATGTTTCCAGTCGTACCACTCACATAACAATGACATGACAACCTCCCACTCAGCCCACAGTTATGACTTTTGACAGCTCCACAATGCATATTCTGACAGCTTTTAGTAGCATAGATCTGCAAACACTCACAGTCTTAATCCTATTCTGGCCACTACAGTTTATAGAAAATACAAATCTGAAGATGTATAGCATAACGGCTTTCTGCTGTTATGAATTACATCTGTTCTGTTTGTATATTATGCTTAAAATTCATACCTGTATCAGGAGACGTGTGAGTACAGATCCTGACTGCATGATAAACTAGCTTGCTGGGTGAAAATGAAGGTTCCTTTTCAGAGATCCTTGTGGAGCATAGATGTATGAGCACAGATAGAGCTGTTGTGACAGCCGAGCACTAAGACAAGAGGAGAAGGGAAAGAATTTCTGAGTCTGGGTGCAGAAAGAGACTGTGTTGCCCAAGGGTGCAAAGTCAGAAATTAATTTGAGAGAAACTATCAGCAGAGTGCCAGGCTTGCTGAGGGAGATTTCTGAATCCCATCCACACAATCTGCATGCATGGAATTCCAATGGATAGAAATTCCATTGGTTCTGCTGTGATTAGCTTAACAGCAGCTCATTAGTATAAATGAAATGTATTCGCTTACGATTGTAAGTCGCCCTAGATAAGGGTGTCTGCTAAGAAATATATAATAATAATAATAATAATAAAATTAGCTGACTGTTGGGGTGATAACATTTTTATATTTAATGTACAATAATTGCACCCTTGCTCCAGCAGCAGCACCAGGGGAAATGTGCTGAGAAACCACGACAACAAGCCCATTGCCTGGTACACACAAGAGGGTGAGAGTGGATGTGGGCGAGCTACTGGCCTCTGGAGGAGAAAGACCAGCCCATGAGCCTGGCCTCTATGGTCCGCTGTACTGTGATGTGGAGACACACTCCCTGATGATCTGGCTGGCATCTAGGTCCTGCTGTACCGTGATGAGGAGACACACTCCCTGATGATCTGGCTGGCCTCTAGGTCCTGCTGTACCGTGATGTGGAGACACACTCCCTGATGATCTTGCTGGCCTTTAGGGTCTGCTGTACCGTGATGTGGAGACACACTCCCTGATGATCTGGCTGGCCTCTAGGGTCTGCTGTACTGTGATGTGGAGACACACTCCCTGATGATCTTGCTGGCCTTTAGGGTCTGCTGTACCGTGATGTGGAGACACACTCCCTGATGATCTTGCTGGCCTTTAGGGTCTGCTGTACCGTGATGTGGAGACACACTCCCTGATGATCTTGCTGGCCTTTAGGGTCTGCTGTACCGTGATGTGGAGACACACTCCCTGATGATCTTGCTGGCCTTTAGGGTCTGCTGTACCGTGATGTGGAGACACACTCCCTGATGATCTTGCTGGCCTTTAGGGTCTGCTGTACCGTGATGTGGAGACACACTCCCTGATGATCTGGCTGGCCTCTAGGGTCTGCTGGACCGTGATGAGGAGACACACTCCCTGATGATCTGGCTGGCCTCTAGGGTCTGCTGGACCGTGATGTGGAGACACACTCCCTGATGATCTTGCTGGCCTTTAGGGTCTGCTGTACCGTGATGAGGAGACACACTTCCTAATGATCTTGCTGGCCTCTAGGGTCCACTGTACCATGATGAGGAGACTTTCTCCCTGATGATCTTGCTAGTCTCAATGTCTGATATTTATACCTTTGTAAACAATTGTTGACTCCCCTTCAACCCGACTGGTTTCTGTCCAATAATCGAGGTAGTCGTTCTCTCAAAACACAAGGCAAGCCTACTACATACTTCCTCTGTGGGAAAGGGGGCGGTGCTTAACTATAAAAGACACACACACATAATGTAAAAGTTATAATTAATAACAATTAATACCTCATGCAGAAAGCCATTACTACAATATAATGGAATACATACATACTATTGCATACAGTGTGTGTCTGTATAATATATATATATACACACACACACACACACACACACACACAGGGGGTGGGGTTGTCTTGCAAATGACCCCATCATCACAAAGCAGAAAATCCACTTAACCAGAACCCGATCTGAAGAAGATCATCCAGAAAACACAACATAACTCAAGCATTGAACAGCAACGTTACAGTGCGTGTCGGTCTCAAAGCTACAGTCCCACATTAGCTGCGCAGTACACCACAGAGAGAATGTTCAGCATCGCGATGGAGTCATTCTCAAGACAACCCCACCCTGAACACGAAAAGATTTCAGGGTTCTAAAAATGGAAATTAACCCCAATCTAGATGGGGGCGTATTTTGGGTTGGGGTCCTAATCTATATATATATATATATATATACTGTATATATATTGTGATCCACCGTCCACCTTGCTGTCGGATTTGCTGAGTGTTTGTCTATGTTGTTGGCAGAAAAGGAAGATGGAGACCAGAATGAAAATAATAATTCTGTTTTAATTATGCTTTTCTTAACAAAGAAATGAAAACAAAACAAAACACACAGGAGTTCTTCCAGCATACACAGAATAACACAGTGCCGAGCGAATTCCAGGTTCGTGTCCCCTTTTTCCCTAGGGACCCTGAGCTGTACAATCCGCAGGTAAGTTGTTGTTGCTGTTCCACTCTCTTTCTACTCCTGGTGGCTGGCATCTCGGTTGTGGTTTCTTTTAGTTTCAGATGGTTCCGAGATTATCCAACAGATGGTGCTATGAGGTCAGGAGGAGCAGAAGAGTAGTTGGCTCTTTTACAGTTTCTCCTTTCCTTCATGGAGTTGTCTTGAAGCTCAGCTCCCTTTTCACTCACATTCCAAACCGCTCCTTTTGGAGTGGTGAATAAAGCTTATTGTATTAGACCCAGTTGCCTTCTCTGAGTTATTATTTGTCTGCACATAGGTTACTACATCACACGCAGCCGTATTTGCAATTTCCGAATGAATTACACTTTGTTGCACATTCTTTAACACAGTCTCGTACGTAGCAGATTCTGTGAGTACAGTTACAGCCGGGTCAATTTCTGCTTTTATTGATTTTACCCCTTCTAGATCCTCGTCTAATATATATATATATATATATATATATATATATATATATATATATATATATATATATATATATATATATATATATATTGTAAGGCAGCAGGTTGAGTGACACAGCAGGGAGGGGGTTAAAACCTCCCTGCGAGAGAATGTACCTTTGTTTGGTTGTTTGCTTTATTGTTTCATTTAATTTGCTAATTGTGTTATTGTTTAATTGAATTGTTTGTTAATTGTTTTATTAATAATGATCCCCTGCAGGGTATTTAAAGAGGAGCAGTCAGTCTGCTCGGGGCTGCTGAGGAGAAGGAGGCAGACAGGAGTGCTCTGCTTCCTGGCAGTTGTAAGGCAAGGTAAAAGTGTGCTGTGTTAAACCTGCGTAGGTGGTGTTGGCAGGTAAACGGCTTAGCCGTCCTGCAAGTTAGTGAGGGAAAAACTTGTATAGTAAGCGCTCCGAACGGAGTTAGGTTTTGTTTTGTGTGTTTGTTTATTTTTGTGTTCATTAAAAATAGCGCAACCGCGCTTGAAACTTCATTTCAGTTGTTGTGGATCGTAATTTTAAAGGGGCACGAACCCGTGAGAGGTGAAATCTTTTACAATATATATATATATATTGTAATAGAATCGCCCTCACCGCGGTTCGTTGCCCCTTTAAAAACACTGACCCAACACACAGAAATGGATTTTTGAAGCGCGGTTGCGCACTAACTAAAACAAAACAGGAACCTAAACTAAAACAGGACAGCTAAGCTGTTTACCTGTACAAAAACAAAACAAAACAGCACTGTGGCAATGCGCCCCGCCCCTGTGTGCATTTGTGTGTTATGTGTTGTATGTTGCGTGTGTTAATGTTGGTGTATAGTCATTGGTACACGGGATATAAACGGGTCTGTGTTTCACGTGTGATTTAAAAAGGTAGATCTGTATTTAGGCACGAGGAGGGCACAAATCACTTCACGTGCTGGTTAAATGTAATATGTGAGCACAGGGTTGCACAGAATTAATTCACGTGCTGGGATTCAAGTGAATAATTAATTAGTAATTGAATCCCAGCACAACAGTATATATAGAGACACGTAGCACTCAGTCGGGGTTAGGTGTTCAGTGAGTGGAGAACGGGATTGGAGACGGAGGTAATAATAATAATAATAAGAAGAATAATAATAGTTAAGTGTTTTCACTCACCGTGTTTTGTCTGTGTAGTCCGTTTTGTTTGTCTCTTTATTCTGGCGTGTAGTGCCGTGTCCAGTGTTTTTGTGTTTCAAACCTTTTATTTTCTGTGCTGTTTTATTAAATGCTGAGCGAAACCATTCGCTCAGCTCCACCAAACTCCAAGTCTCTGTCTGTTTATTTCCTGCTTCTGGTCTGACGCCACCCACTCCGGCCGTCTTTGTGACAAGCACACACAAAACAAAGGCTTCATTCTACCTTTTTCTTTTTCAAATTACAGCTGTACCCACACACCAGCACAGTCGGGCTTCTGCCCTCTTCAGCAGCCGCCCAGAGCAAACTGACTGCTCTTCTTTTAAACCCTGCACCTGGCTCCAATTTTCAATAGTAGCCAGGTGCAGGTAATGATTAATAATAAAACAATTAACAAAAGACAATTAACAAAACAATTAAACAATACAAATGTGCATTCCGCACATGTTTTTTCTGCAGAGAGGCTTTAACCCCCTCCTTGCTGTCTCACACATCCCCCCCATGTCTTTTCAAGACACCGGCCATACAACGGCCACCTCCCTCCACCCTTAAAAGACCACCCACCCTCAAGTCCACAAATGTCAATTTTCGCCATCTTCCACGGGCGGGCTTGAGGGTGGGTTGGTCCCTCCGGCGTTTTCAGGGAGGGACCCAGGACCGGTGAGGAGGGACCCAGACGGCTTGTCCAGGGCGACCATAGCACGGACCGGTGACCGGGAGCCAGGACTGACAGGCAGAGGTGTGCGCCTGTGGACCTGCGCAGCGACCTCTGGAATTCCAGGTGGAGCGCAGCACGATGCAAGGGGAGCGGAGCAATCAGCAGGGGGAACGCTAGTGACCTCTGCCCCTTGCGTAGCGACGTCTGCCTCTTGCGCAGCGACGTCTGCCTCTTGCGCAGCAACGTCTGGGATTCCAGGGGGAGTGGAGTAAGGGACCAGGTAAGCGACATTGCCTGGCAGTGCTGCGACCTGGGAGCAAGGTCCAGCGCAGGGAGGTCTGGGCATTCCAGCCAGGTGTCCACGATGACGGGACTGGGGACCTACCTCGGCAACGCCGGACTCCCTTGCATGGATGATGGTTCTGGAAGAGGCGATTCCTCCCCTCTGGGCTCTGGTAACAGCAGCTCCACCCCCTCTGGCTTTCCGGACGGTAGCTCCACCCCCTCTGGCTCTCGGGACGGTAGCTCCACCCCCTCTGGCTCTCGGGACGGCAGCTCCACCCCCTCTGGCTCTCGGGACGGCAGCTCCACCCCCTCTGGCTCTCGGGACGGCAGCTCCACCCCCTCTGGCTCTCGGGACGGCAACTCCCACTTTTGAAGAAGCCGCTCCAGTTCCGTTGGCTCCCTCCAGAGGGCATTGTGTTTCCAGCAGAAACTGGACTGACTCGTAGGTTTACACTGGGGAGTATCTTTATTTTACACCAAACAAAACTTTATTTCCCACCATCAAAAGTTCATGACCTGTACGGGCCACTAACTGTCTCACTTTTGTTCCCTGTCTAGGCCTACCCCAGGAGGTTACTTCGTCGTGCTGGTACAGTCTTAGTTAGGCCTCTTGTCTGCAAACCCTTAGCGAAGCGGTGCTCCTCCTACTGGAGTACCAGGAACAGGAAAGTGAGTTTGCGGGCAATGGCTCCCTCTGCTGGAGCACAGTGCGCACACAGGTAAGTACGCTGGATCTGGCTCCCTCTGCTGGAGCACAGTGCGCACACAGGTAAGTACGCTAGATCTGGCTCCCTCTGCTGGAGCACGGTGAAACCGAAAGGTAACTCCTGCTATCGTGGTAAAGCTGTATCAAGGTTAGGTAAACTGGAGTGCGTTGAAACAATATGATAGCTCCTGCTATTGTGGTAAAGCTGTATCAAGAGTAGGTAAACTGGTGTGCGTTGAAACAATACTGCTTCTTTCTCTTTCTGTTACTCTTCTCCCCAGTCTTGCCTCTCTCTTTCTCTTGGGGTTTACTTCTTTCTGTTACTCTTCTCCTCTGCTTGCTTTTCTTTCGTCTTCTTTCTTTTCTCTTTCTGCACTTGATATTGTATAACAATTGCAAATATTGTTTTGTTTTGTGAGAACTATTACTGTAATGTAAAAAGAAACAAACATCATATTAATATGTTTTCATTTTGTACAAACAGTTATTACATATTAGAAGGAAGCATTCATACACTACAGACAGAAACAACAGCTATAGTGGCTTTTCCTTCACACAGACCAGGGTTATTTTACACCCCTGCTTTTTAAGCATTCTTCAGGAAACAATGATGAAATAAAACTCCAGCATTCAGGAAATGAATATAAGGGACATGCAAGCAAATTGTAAATATATATTTAGTATAACAGAGGCAGAAGTGTTAAAGGGACTAGGAGCTCTTAAAATAAACAAATCCCCTGGGCCGGATGAGATCCTCCCAATAGTACTCAAAGAAATGAAAGAAGTTATTTACAAACCGCTAACCAAGATCATGCAACAGTCTTTTGACACAGGGGTTGTAACGACAGACTATAGAAATGCAAACGTAATACCGATCCACAAAAAGGGAGACAAAACCAAACCAGGTAAATACAGACCAATAAGCCTGACTTCTATTATATGTAAACTTATGGAAACTATAATAAGATCCAAAATGGAAAATTACCTATATGGTAACAATATCCTGGGAGACAGTCAGCATGGTTTTAGGAAAGGGAGATCATGGCTAACTAACCTACTTGACTTTTTTGAGGATGCAACATTGAAAATGGATAATTGCAAAGCAAACAACATGGTTTATTTAGATTTCCAGAAAGCTTTTGACAAAGTCCCGCATAAAAGATTAATTCTCAAACTGAACGCAGTAGGGATTCAAGGAAATGCATGCACATGGATTAGGGAGTGGATAACATGTAGAAAACAGAAAGTACTGATTAGAGGAGAAACCTCAAAATGGAGCTAGGTAACCAGTGGTGTACCACAGGGATCAGTATTAGGTCCTCTGCTCTTCCTAATCTACATCAATGATTTAGATTCTGGTATAGTAAGCAAACTTGTTAAATTTGATGACACAAAAATAGGAGGAGTGGCAAACACTGTTGCAGCAGCAAAGGTCATTCAAAATGATCTAGACAGCATTCAAAACTGGGCAGACACATGGCAAATTATATTTAATAGAGAAAAGTGTAAAGTATTGCATGCAGGAAATAAAAATGTGCATTACAAATATCATATGGAAGATACTGAAATTGAAGATTTATACTTTTCAGTCAATTGGCTCCATGAAAAGGGCAAAAAAATAAAAAAAGGAAATAAAACAGTACCTTATTGTGTTGCTCACGGGATAAAATGCAAACACTAGGTTCTATTGAGCTGGTTATGTTGGATACATGTTCTGTACGACTCATTTCTGAGACATCTGTGCTTCTTATCTTTAATCATGCAGTCATGCAAGTCAATTCACTGGTGTAATAAAACAGAATTCAAGCTTGTATGTATTCATTCTAGTTTATTTATTTATTTATTATGAATTAATGAAAAAGTAGCTTTGCCGTACTTGGTTTCAGCATTAGACTAGAGAACAAATTAAAAAATAAATTCATATACTCATATACCACACTCAGGGTTTACACATAATGAAATGGACAGTGCTAATTACTACACATCCTTAATAATTGGTTGAATATATAAGAACATAAGAACATAAGAAAGTTTACAAACGAAAGGAGGCCATTCAGCCCATCTTCCTCATTTCGTTGTTAGTAGCTTATTGATCCCAGAATCTCATCAAGCAGCTTCTTGAAGGATCCCAGGGTGTCAGCTTCAACAACATTACTGGGGAGTTGATTCCAGACCCTCACAATTCTCTGTGTAAAATAAGTGCCTCCTATTTTCTGTTCTGAATGCCCATTTATCTAATTTCCATTTGTGACCCCTAGTCCTTGTTTCTTTTTTCAGGTCAAAAAAGTCCCCTGGGTTGACGTTGTCTATACCTTTTAGGATTTTGAATGCTTGAATCAGATCACCGCATAGTCGTCTTTGTTCAAGACTGAATAGATTCAATTATTTTAGCCTGTCTGCATATGACATGCCTTTTAAACCCGGGATAATTCTGGTTGCTCTTCTTTGCACTCTTTCTAGAGCAGCAATATCCTTTTTGTAACGAGGTGATCAGAACTGAACACAACATTCTAGGTGAGGTCTTACTAATGCATTGTAAAGTTTTAACATTACTTCCCTTGATTTAAATTCAACACTTCTCACAATATATCCGAGCATCTTGTTGGCCTTTTTTATAGCTTCCCCACATTGTCTAGATGAAGACATTTCTGAGTCAACATAAACTCCTAGGTCTTTTTCATAGTTCCCTTCTTCAATTTCAGTATCTTCCATATGATATTTATAATGCACATTTTTATTGCCTGTGTGCAGTACTTTACACTTTTCTCTATTAAATGTAATTTGCCATTGTATTTCACCACTTGCACGTTAGCACTCACTGTGATCATGTGTGTGTCTTTGTGTGTGTTTATACTGTGTTTATTATTTCAGGAGCAGTTCAGTACACATTGCTGTGTATAGCCTGGGATTATTCTTTGCGGCCACCAGACCAGGATTACATAAATAAACAACTGTTTGGACCGTGAACTTTGTTGTCTGTCTTCTGTTACGTATCACATCACCTCTACACCTGCGCACTGCAAACCACTTCATGCTACTATAAGCATGTTGTTGCAATACCACTTATCCTTACCTTTTGAACCTAAAAAATGTCTACGAAGCAACCACAGCCATAAATAGCTGCTTACCACAGTACAGTACATCATCAAGGCTGTGCGATTTCATACAGTACATTAAATAGCTGCTTACCACAGTACAGTGTGATTTCAGACTACAGTACATTAACCTGCTGTATAGCTAACAAGATTGTATAACATCGATGGTATCAGATTAGTACTGTTCCAAAATGCAATCTGTAAGGTCTATAGGCGGCTAGTAGTCTACAATAAAAGATGTGAAAATTCAAGTGATTGTGTGCACATTTTTGAAGGAGGACCCTACTGTGGAGAGGGCTTCATCTCACAAAGTCATCTCTCTTTGTAGTCACACTACAGTATGTATTGTTAGGACACAATTTACTCTTATATTGTGTAGTAAAGGTAAAGCCCAAGATCTGTACTCAGGGTTATTTTTTTACAGAATCTGTCCACAGTAAAATCCCAGAGCACTTCACAGACAGGATGCAGACTGTATGAATTAGCACGCCTGGGGTTAGAGATTGCAAATATTACAATTGGAAACAGGGATTCTTGTCTTTTAGAAATGATGTGGAAGTTTGTTAAGTTGTAATGTTTCTGGGAACAAAGAATAAGTGAGTCATTATCCTGCTGCTACAACAACTGGTTCAAATGACTGCTGCAATGCGCTCAGAAATAGCCAAACTGGAAATTGTAGAGCTAGCAAGAAGCGCTGTAATAAATCATAAGTTATAATGATTGAAACCCCTGCCAGCATGTGTGTGTGGAGCACTTTATAAATACCCAGGCATGGGCTCAGGGGTTTACAAATCCATGCCAGCATGTGTGTGTGTGTGGAGCACTTTATAAATACCCAGGCATGGGCTCAGGGGTTTACAAATCCATGCCAGCATGTGTGTGTGGAGCACTTTATAAATACCCAGTCCTGGGCTCAGGGGTTTAGAAATTCATGCCAGCATGTGTGTGTGGAGCACTTTATAAATATCCAGTCCTGGGCTCAGGGGTTTAGAAATTCATGCCAGCATGTGTGTGTGGAGCACTTTATAAATATCCAGGCTAGAAATCCAGGTAGGTTAAACAGTTTGTTACTCGGGTGCATTTTTTTTTCATGGGGCAGTGACAGGCTCATTCGGAGACCACATCACCTTAAGATAATGCTTTGCATACTGTTTCTTACTGCATGCAGAGTCCCTGCTGAGCACAAATAACAGGATGCATTTAAAATAAAGCGACCATTTAGTTTTGTGTATTGCTGAAAGCTCATACTGTAGTATCAAAAGTACAGAACCCTTCGTTTTCATTCAAATCAGCAATAACTATAATCTCCTTAAGTTTCAAATGAACAGATGTTTTTGAGATTTCATTTTTCTCAGGAACCTCATTGCAGACAGGAATCCTTTGATAATATGCACTGCTTTTTATTTCTATTTTCAGACTTCATCATTAATGCCAGGGTTAACCAAACAATGGGAGTGCTGACCTGGGATCATGCATTTGAAAGCATTGCAGAACCCCACAGTGTTGAGAGTAAACATGCTTCTCATTTCAGGCTGCTGCGTCATACACATGATCTCTTCATCACCTTTGTAATCGTTATTATATTTCTTATGAATATGTTGAGTCATTACTCCCCTGGGCAGTGCTGTCACACAAGTTACATATGTGTTGCTTTGTCGAGGGTTTGTAAGGATCGTATGATTTTCTATAAAAACGTATTGAACACCTTTTAAAGTAACCTGAGCAATTGTGAGACAGTGAAGTAACAGTTAAGATGATTCCGATTGGCTTGTTACATAATCACATGTTTGTTTCTAAATAGAACAAACCAATCATTATATGTCTGAGCTGTAAGGGGAGGGTGGATTGTGTGTGTCAGACTTGGGTTGATACAGTGATCCTAAATAAAAATAATCTATTTCTAAATTATTCTTCTTACAGTTCTCTACATTTTTCTTCTGCTAAATCTTCTATGGCTTTGCACTTCTGAAATGGAGGTCTGTGTAGTATTTTTTAATTAAAGGGTACGTTGTCTGGAATGCAGGTCTGTGAAGTATTTTTGAATTAAAGGGTAAGTTAAGTAACATGTGTGGCCCTGTGACATGCCTGTTTCTAACACTCACATAATACTGCCATTTAATGTATTGTTTTTAATATGAATAAATCAAATTCATTTCATGTTTCCTCGGTTCGTTATTCTGATTTTGAATGATTTCTTACCAGAGATTTTGCCTTTGTTTTTGTGTTTATTTTTACATGCCCCTCTACAGGTTTTTAGACTGGGTTGGGGTTGCGTCTCTCAGAGAATATGCAGGCTAGCAGGCCAGACTTGTGTTAGACTTGATTGCTTATGTCACCTTGATGTGAGCACGGTCATTCCTGACTGGTCTAGATTGTCTCGTTTTACACTGTCTAGGCAGACTGTGACCTTCCACCCCAGCAGCAGTGCATGTACATTAAATAAAGATGGGCTTTATTATTATTATTATTACTTTACTGTTTTATGAATGAGGTCTAGTTTAATCTTAAATAGAATTTGCGACTACAGATTCTTCTTTTTTTAAAGACCTTTGTGCTATTAAACCGAATCTCCCTCTTCTGCCTGTACCTTGAAATGTCATTACCTGCTCTATCAGAGCGTGAGGCAATTTGCTATCTGGAGCAGCAAATGTTTCACTGCCTTTCCACTAGGGGGAGGAGCAAAGTCATCTGAAATTGCTGTGGCAACAGAACACTAACTAGTATTGCTTGAGCTACTGTCCTAAATCACCCACCCCATTACCAGATTGCATGCAGATCACTGGACGCTGTGGAGCCTCTGAATTGATCAGATCTGTGTCCCTATAGGAGTCTTTCAGCATAGAAAATCATCTCACACACACATCTCATCTTAACACATTCTGATTGTCTTGAACTAAAAGAAACTACCATAGTATATCCATAGTGCATGCAGTATACATCAGGACATTAGAAACACTGTCTACTGCATCTGTCTAATGGGCTATGAAAATAGAATCCCAAGTATGGGCTCTGTAATACTGTATATAAAAGATTTAGTCACAATGGGCCAGGCAGCACATTAGACTGACTGACTGGTAAAAGGGTGATGGGACAAGCTTGGTTGGCAGGTGCTACCACATGCCATTCATTTTGCCTCATGTTTTAGTTTCCATAGAGATCTGCTAAGACTCAGTAAGAAAAGGGAATAAAGTAAGACCTCTCAGGTAAGCCTTGATCTTTGGCAAGAAGTGTTTGTCTCAGTGCAGTCATGTGATCAAGTGTGTTTCCTATTGTGACCCTTCATGCAGCATCAGGTTCCACAACCGCCTTAATCCAGTCATCTGCAGTGTCTCACTATTGTCACTCCATTGGACACTGCTTCTATATATAGTACCACTTCTGACTTTAACAAGGATCAAGTTGTTGTCTGTCTCAGCCCCTGGTCCAGCACCCCCCACTTCCCACGGTCACCCAAAAGCTGCAAATAACACAAAACCCAGGAGACGGTCCTGGACCACAGAGCATGCAACCAATCACTGGCAAGGGCATGTGCATTCCCTGCCAAGTCATTCCTGAGCAAAAGAAAAAGAAGAAACCCACACCCTTGAAGCCTAGCTGTATCTGTGCAGGCAATCTAAAAGCAGTCTTGGTGTGTGAGAGGGAAAGATTCACTTTGTTTTATGTTCTGCTTAACTCTATGCCAATCCAATACTTACTTTAAATGCACAATTCAATTACTTTCAGTGTATTAATGTGTAAAGCAATTTATTTAGGAAATTGAATTCTACCCTTGCAGGGCTGCCTTCAGTCCGATGAAACATGAATGTCGTGGGAATGCAGCAAACTGCAGCATAGATTCTGAATGTCATGGGAATGTAGCAAACTGCAGCATAGATTCTGAATGTCATGGGAATGCAGCAAGCTGCAGCATAGATTCTGAATGTCATGGGAATGTAGCAAGCTGCAGCATAGATTCTGAATGTCATGGGAATGCAGCAAGCTGCAGCATAGATTCTGAATGTCATGGGAATGCAGCAAGCTGCAACATAGATTCTGAATGTCATGGGAATGCAGCAAGCTGCAATGTAGATTCTGAATGTTGTGGGAATGCAGCAAGCTGCAGCATAGATTCTGAATGTCACGGGAATGTAGCAAGCTGCAGCATAGATTCTGAATGTCATGGGAATGCAGCAAGCTGCAGCATAGATTCTGAATGTCATGGGAATGCAGCAAGCTGCAATGTAGATTCTGAATGTTGTGGGAATGCAGCAAGCTGCAGCATAGATTCTGAATGTCGTGGGAATGCAGCAAGCTGCAATGTAGATTCTGAATGTTGTGGGAATGCAGCAAGCTGCAGCATAGATTCTGAATGTTGTGGGAATGCAGCAAGCTAGATTCTGCCCTGAAACCAGGACTGCAATAACCAACAGTGAGATTAGGGGTATAAATCTTCTTGCCGCTTTCCCCCAATTAAACCCACAATCTCCTCAGTAATTTGCTAGGGGTTCATGAAAATGTCGCAACACCCCTTTATTATCTTACTTTATGATGTATCACATCAGACCACAATAAAATAAACTATATCTGTTGTGTGCTGAAGGAAAACTAATTTATAAGGTCTGTGTCTCAAACTGTGCAACTGAAATATCCGAACCAGGTAACTACAGCCTGACTTCTATTATATGTAAACTTATGGAAAATATAATAAGATCCAAAATGGAAAATTACCTATATGGTAACAGTATCCCGGGAGACAGTCAGCATGGTTTTAGGGAAGGTAGATCGTGTCTAACTAACCTGCTTGATTTTTTTGAGGATGCAACATCGATAATGGATAATTGCAAAGCATATGACATGGTTTATTTAGATTTTTAGAAATCTTTTGACAAAGTCCCGCATAAAAGATTAATTCTCAAACTGAACGCAGTAGGGGTTCAAGGAAATGCATGCACATGGATTAGGGAGTGGTTAACATGTAGAAAATGTGGAGTGTGGTTACCAGTGGTGAACCACAGGGATCAGTATTAGGTCCTCTGCTATTCCCAATCTACATTAATTCTGGTAAAGTAAGCATACCATATGGGAGATACTGAAATTGAAGAAGGAATCTATGAAAAAGGCCAAGGCGTTTATGTTGACTCAGAAATGTCTTCATGTGGGGAAGCTATAAAAAAGGCCAACAAAATGCTCGGATATATAGTGAAAAGTGTTTAATTTAAATCAAGGGAAGTAATGTTAAAACTTTACAATTATTATTTTATTTTTATTTTTTTCTTAGCAGACGCCCTTATTATTTATTTCTTAGCAGACGCCCTTATCCAGGGCGACTTACAATTGTTACAAGATATCACATTATTTTTACATACAATTACCCATTTATACAGTTGGGTTTTTACTGGAGCAATCTAGGTAAAGTACCTTGCTCAAGGGTACAGCAGCAGTGTCCTCACCGGGGATTGAACCCACAACCCTCCGGTCAAGGGTCCAAAGCCCTAACCACTACTCCACACTGCTGCCCATAGTAAGACCTCATCTAGAATATTGTGTTCAGTTCTGGTCACCTCGCTACAAAAAGGATATTGCTGCTCTAGAAAGAGTGCAAAGAAGAGCGACCAGATTTATTCCTCGTTTAAAAGGCATGTCATATGCAGACAGGCTAAAAAAATGGAATCTATTCAGTCTTGAATAAAGAAGAGTATTCGGTGATCTGATTCAAGCATTCCAAATTCTAAAAGGTATAGACAATGTTGATCCAGGGGACTTTTTGACCTGAAAAAAGAAACAAGGACCAGGGGACACAAGTGGAGATTAGATAAAGCGGCATTCAGAACAGAAAATAGCAGGCAATTTTTTACACAGAGAATTGTGAGGGTCTGGAATCAACTCCCCAGTAATATTGTTGAAGTTGACACCCTGGGATCCTTCAAGAAGCTGCATGATGAGATTCTGGGATCAATAAGCTACTAATGACCAAACGAGTGTAACCTGGGTCACTTTCTTCCCCATGCCACTTCACACTGGAATCAAGACTCCACACTACTGGCTTCACAAGGCGATTGTTTTATTGTGCTGCAAACAGAAAATGATAATCAGGGTTGCTGTCCCTCTTCATTAGCGCAACTCTCAGCTTTCTCTGAGTGTAAGAGCGCGGACTGGCGAAAATGGCGATTGTACTACACTAATCAGTAAGATTGGATCATACCATTTATGCCAGAACTGTGAAACTCTAAAATTACAGCAAATTACTTCACAGTGGGGTAAATCAAATAATATCAGAAATAACTGTATGCATTTGTACCATTTACCTAAATGCAACTGCACAGCAAAGGCTCCACAATTATTATTATCCACCCCTACGCCACATAGCAAAATGGACCGCGCTCTCAGATCGCACCACGCAACCAGCTCTCCCCACAGACTTCCCGAACAAGGTAACTAAGGCTTCTCGGTTCTCCGATGTCAAATTTTGTGAAACTACATTTAGTCATTTTCTATCTTGGTTACACGAGCAAGATTAGCCGAATGGCCTCCTCTCGTTTGTAAACTTTTTTTATGTTCAAGAAAATGAATTGCTGCAGAGCTCAAAAAGTGGCTGCCCCACAGCTTGGGGCTATTGAACGGCCACTTAAACACAGGCGGGCACTGGGGATAGCTTTTGTTTTCATAAAGGAGAGCGTCCGCTCAGCAGGAACTACCACGGAACCCTTCAACTGCAAGACGGTGGCTGTGAAGGGCTTGCGCAGTCAGGACTGTCGGAACAGCCTTGAGTTGCTGGGAGACAGGGACTTCGGGAGCAAGAGAACAGAAGTATGTCAGTTTAGGGGGTCAGTTAGTGGGACTAGCGCTCGCCATTTTGTGTGGCAAACTTTTATTTTTAGCTTTGTTTTGTTTTGTTTTCTTTATTAACCACTTCAACACCATGACATATGCACGTACGGCAAATGAAAACCCACTTAGAGTACCATGCCGTACCTGCGTACGTCAGGTTTCCCATTTTATTCTATGATCGGTTTCTCAGTCTAGCGTTTCAGGTTTCATTCTCTAAGGTAGTGCTAGTACTGTGGAATGTGCAATGAAAGTCAGGGGAAGGTCAGGTGACATTTGTATCCAATTGCGTGTCATGTAGCGATTCCAATCTACCTGTGGGCATTTATAAGACTGAGACATATTGCGGGAAGCCATTCAGCTTTTACAAGTATATATATATATATATATATATATATATATATATATATATATATATAGTGTTTTAAATTATTATTTTTTTGTTTTATTATTAGTTTTACTTGTTTAGTTGTAGTTGATATAGTTTTTAACGAAAGCTAAACATGGCAACGTATGTGGTCTTTCTATAATGAGCAACAGGAGTGAAGTTGGTTCGGAGGATTTCAATACCAGCGACAATGATGCTAACTTATCACTCAGCGATGATGATGAAGAGGATGTGGAGCCAAGAACAGTACAAACTGTACAAAAAAAAGAGCATGCAGCTACTTTACAGGTAAGCCAGCTGCAAACGGGAAGCTATTTGGTTTGAAATGGCAGTGCTGTGACGAAATACTATCAAAACACAACACTGGGTACAGGCAATGTGGCAGCCAGACCCATCACAATGCCTGTGCAAAGTAGCCCTGTACATGCATTTGTGACTATCCCTCCAACACAAGGGAAGCAGAGACTGCAACAAAGGTGCAGGGTCTGCTACGAAAATGAAAACAAAAGAAAAGACAACAGAAAAATGTGCAGTGGTTGTGAAGGCAACCCCGGGTTCTATTGCATTGAACATTTCAATAAATGGCACAGAGCAAGTCGATAATGGCTCACTGTGACCGAGCAGCTGTTGAGTGGCGTGTGACTAGTGATGTCACGGACCAGGAAGTAACAGTAAACAAAAGGCAATGGATGGAATGGTGGAACTGAGCGCTACGGCGCTCAGCGTTTTATTAAATAATAAAACAAAACAAAAGGTTTAAACCAACAACAAAACAACAAACAAAAAGGCTTGTTGGCCAAACAAATAAACAAATACGGTTTGGCAGTTGTTTGGTTTAGTTTTAGTTTTCTCTCTCTCTCCTCGCTCTCACTCCTAATACACTCTCCTCCTTGCGCAGACAGCTGGAGGCGTTTATATTCTGGCTGAGGGGATACCTAGCTGTTAATTATCTTATTACCCCTCGGCCACAGTCTGCATGAGTTTAGTAAGGATGCGTGACTGTCAGCTAGTTAAATAATCAGTAGCTGATCAGTCACACATCCTCACAGGGTTTTTAAAATGCAAAAACAATAACAAATAACAAAATCGGCTTTCGCCGTAATAAACATAAATCAAAATAAATCAATAATAAACAAAGGGGCGGGACACTCCCTTGTGTGCAGCACACATGGCCTTTTTGGCCACCTCCCCCCTTAGTCCCCAAAGTCCCGGCTAGTAGTCCCGGCCCAGGAACAGAGGAAGCAAGGTGTCTCCGGGGGCGGCCACGGCGGGAAGTCCTCCTCCCACCCAAACAGCTGTAGCATCCCGGTGGACCGCGCACGGGCCGGCTCCTCCGGCCAAGGAAATTTTGGGGGTGGCCTCCAGACCTCCTTCCCTTCTTCATGGCCAACAGCTCCCCTCCGTGGGTCTCCGGCCACCCATTCTCCTGCAGCGAAATTGCTGCGGGGGGTGCTGGTCTCCTGACCTCCCCCCTTCTTCATGGCCGGCAGCATCCGGCCACCCGTTCTCCTGCAGCGAAAGTGCGGCTGGGGAAGCTGGTCTCCTGACCTCCCCCCCCCTTCTTCATGGCCAGCAGCTCCCCTCCGTGGGGCTCCGACCACAATTTTTCCTGCCGCGAAAGTGCGGCTGGGGGAGCTGGTCTCCTGACCTCCCCCCCTTCTTCGTGGCCGGCAGCTCCCCTTCATGGGGCTCCAGCCACAGTATTTCCTGCCTCATGGCAGGACTGGTAGCGACCCTAGGCGAAGCAGGACCCTCGACGACCTCAGGGGAAGCAGGACCCTTGACGACCCCAGGCAAAGCAGGACCCTCAGGAGGCAACGGCAGCAGCAGCGGACCCTCGGGAGGCGATGGCAGCAGCAGTGGACCCTCAGGAGGCGACGGCAGCAGCAGCGGACCACCTGGAGGCGAACTCGGGAGGGGAGCCCCTGGCCATTTAGTCGGCAGCTGGAGCTCCACTTCTCCCTCGTACCCTGTAACTGGTGGCTCCACAGGTGATGTGGAGCAGCAAGCAACCCCAGGCGATGCGGAGCAGCAAGCAACCCCAGGCGATGCGAAGCAGCAGGCAGCCCCAGGTGATGCATGGCAAGCATCCTTGGGCGGTGCGAGGCAAGCATCCTTGGACGGTGCGAGGCAGGCATCCTTGCGCGGTGCGAGGCAGGCATCCTTGGGTGGTGCGAGGCAGGCATCCTTGGACGGTGCGAGGCCGGCATCCTTGGGTGATGCAGAGCAACAGGCATCCTTAGGCGGTGGAGGTGGAACCAGCAGGTATTCACCCTCTGCTGGTGGAGGTGGGAGTGGTAAGCTGTCCTCCCACGGTGCTTGAGACGGAATAAGCAGGTATTCACCCTCTGCTGGTGGAGCTGGGAGCGGCAAGCTGTTCTCCCACAGCGGTTGAGACGGAAACAGCAGGCATTCCCCCTCTGCTGGTGAAGGTGGCGGAGGCAGAGACAGCTCCCGCTGCTTTGCTCCTGCTGGTGGAAGCAGTGGAGGTGGCGGAGGCAGAGGCAGCAGGTATTCTTCCTCTGCTGCCGGAGGCCTAGGTTCTGAACCTATGGGCTCCCCCCCTGGGTGCTGGAGACGGCAGCGATGGATCCTCTCCCTCTGGCGCTGGAGACGGCAGTGGGGCCCCTCTCATATCCGCAGCCAGGTAGTTGAGCACCATGGCTGCGATGTCTGGGAGGGATGCTGGGTGGTGTTGCTGTTCCCAGGCCTCCCAGCGCCTGCCATCTCTCGCCCACAGGAGGTTGATCACAGCAGGGAGGGCCTCCATGATATCCCTCTCAGGCTCCGCCAGCCAGTCCAAGATCCCCACTGAGGAGAGAGGACCAGTCCGCCTCAAAGGATGCAGAGGCACCTCCTACTCCTTTCCCTCGGATGGTGGTGGTGGAGGTGAAGCCAATAGGTATTCTTCCCCTGCTAGTGGAGCCTTGGGCTGTGGACGCTCGGCCTCCCCCTCTTGGGCTGTGGACGGACCGACTCCTCATCCTCCGGTTCCTGCTCTGGGCAATCCTCCCTCATCTGCCATGGGGGGGAGGTCGGGTGCTACGTGCCCGACCTCACCAACGGTGAAGCACCATTCCTCACCCCTCAGACAGGTGAGGCAGACGTCCAGCACAGCAGAGACCTGGCGGGACTTGCGACCAGCCCCGCGCTGTTGCTGATACACTTGCTGCTGCTGTTTCCTCCTTCCACTTCTTCCCATTATTAATTTATTTTTTTTATTTTATTTTTTTCCAAACACAAAAAACACTATTTGAAAAAACGAACAAAAAAAACCCCACTTTTCTGTCCTGGTCCAGCTCCTGGAGGCGTTGTTTGTCCCACGCAGGACACCATATGTGACTGAGCAGCTGTTGAGTGGCGTGTGACTAGTGATGTCACGGACTAGGAAGTAACAGTAAACAAAAGGCAATGGATGGAATGGTGGAACTGAGCGCTACGGCGCTCAGCGTTTTATTAAATAATAAAACAAAACAAAAGGTTTAAACCAACAACAAAACAACAAACAAAAAGGCTCATTGTAGTGGATTTACTCTCCTCTATCCAAAGAGACTCAGGATTCAGGTTGATTATCCAGATATTTTAATCAATGTATACAAGGGAAGAGTCTACAAGAGACTGTTAACACAAGTGGGTTTACAGTTGATATTTATACAGTTTGTACAAGCTGGAAAGTAGGGTGTGACTGGTGTCTGTGTTACCAGAAAGTTCAGTAGAACAATGGGATGGCCAGTAGCACAAGATAAGATCAAAACAGAGCCGGTGTTTATCAGAAAGTCCAGTAGGACAGGGGGATAGGGAGTGGTACAAGATAAGATCAAAACAGAGCCAGTCTTATCAGAGGGCCTTGGGTGGGGGGTAATATTGTCCAGAAGCTTGGGGGTTCAACTGTTAGGCTTCAGGTGATGTAATCACTGTCTGTTGTAGACTGAAAGCTGCTTCATATTCAGTTAAATATATTTAGTCAGAATTCCATAATTTTCTTCCACACAAATAAACAAATACGGTTTAGCAGTTTTTTGGTTTCATTTTCGTTTTCTCTCTCTCCTCGCTCTCTCCGCTCTCACTCCTAATACACTCTCCTCCTTGCGCAGACAGCTGCAGGCTTTTATATTCTGTCCGAGGGGTTACCTAGCTGTTAATTATTTTATTACCCCTCGGCCACAGTCTGCATGAGTTTAGTAAGGATGCGTGACTGTCAGCTAGTTAAATAATCAGTAGCTGATCAGTCACGCATCCTCATGGGGTTTTTAAAATACAAAAACAATAACAAATAACAAAATCGGCTTTCGCCGTAATAAACATAAATCATAATAAATAAATAATAAACAAAAGGGCGGGACACTCCGCCACACACACGTTTTTATTTGGTAATTACTGTTTACTTATTATTATTATTATTATTTACTTCTTAGCCGACACCCTTATCCAGGGCGACTTACAATTGTTACAAGATATCACATTATTTTTACATACAATTACCCATTTATACAGTTGGGTTTTTACTGGAGCAATCTAGGTAAAGTACCTTGCTCAAGGGTACAGCAGCAGTGTCCCCAGCTGGGATTGAACCCACGACCCTCCGGTCAAGAGTCCAGAGCCCTAACCACTACTCCACACTGCTGTCCTCCACACTGCTGTCCTCCACACTGCTGTTTACTGATTATTATTGTTATTAGCAGCGTTCTTGTTTTCATTGTTAAAAAAAAACATTTTATCTCTATATTGAATATGGGTATATAGTACACAGCAGCATAAAGGGTTAATGGAAAACACAGTTTAGGTCATTTATTTGTGTTTTATTTATCATATGTTAACATTTTATAGCAATTACAGGTTTGAAAACATTATTATTATTATTTTCAAAATCTGGTACCTGGGAAGGGGGTTCATTTTTACATCTGGAGTTGAAGTGGTTAAATGTGACACAAAGGCTACCATTGCTGGTACCTTAGTGTCAGCACCTGTGTTCAACCCTAATGCTCTGTGTCTGTCTCAATGTTTTCCAGTGACTACCCACACACATAACACACCACCCTGTTACAGTCCCCTATTCATTTTGCTAAACTGCTTTTCCCTAGAAATGTAGGGACATGCACTGGGTAATGTGATCATTTACAGTGAGTGTATTTTCTTGGTCAGTTACGTTAGCTGGCTAAAAGGTTTGATAGCTATAGTATAAATAAAGTTGTCTTCAGTCAGTGTAAGTTCCCTTCATGGAACTACACTGTATTTGCCCATCAAAATGTAATTATATGGTCAGTACAGGCTTTTTGTATTTAATTACACACTTGATCTATCAGTAATTAGCATGTAAGAACAGGAACCATTGGTAGTTATTTAGCTATTATTACTGTGTTATTACATTGATATACATACTCCATCATCTAAAGTGCTCCCAGGGCCAGTTTAATCCTAATCCATCCAATCCTGTTTTTAAGGGATGTCTGCTAACGGTCATCTATTTGTAACCATGTCCTTTGTCAGATGTTTGTCTCTCTTTTAACAAACACAAATGTTTTCAATGCAGATCTGCAGCCCCTGGTTGTTTCGGAAGCTCTAGAGGATGCTGCTTGGTCTGCCGGATTCTGCTGGATAGGAACGAGCATAGGCAACTTTATTAATATCAATACTCTGCTAGCTGTTCAGCCCAGGGCATAGATGAGGGGCATTAGAATTACACCTGTTGTATGTTTACTGCTGCTGGAAGATCTCAGATGGTTTTGGAGGTCAGTATCAGAATTGAAGCTGAAGTAATTGTGCTGTGGGGTGTATACCCCACTCTCTCGTGAATGTTATGGTCATTTTTATTGCAATATAAAACAATAATAATTTAAAACATCAGTTGAGGGTGTAATTGTATATGTATGCTGGTTGTTTTTCCTAAGGGCAAAGACATTGTAGAATATGTACTGTAAAAGTGGGGAGGAAGTAAAAAGTAATTTTGATATCATGGTCTCTAAATATTTCAAGATGTAAATGACTGACATTGCTTTATGTTATCTGCAAAGACACATACCATCGCAGAGCGTATTAAAAGCCTGTATGAAGCAAGTCTTTTTTTCTTCCTGTAAATGGCAGGAACAAAGCCTTCTGAGAACAAAAGTTCAGCAAACAGATTTGATCTAGGAATGCAGAAGCAATATTTCCCAGCTAATTTTTCCCCAACTGTTTCCAAATCTTCAAATGCAATTTTCTATCAAGAGACCTAACCATACAGAAATTAAAATGTGAACGATAAGCAGCATGATTGCCCAGGGAGAGAGAGGAGGCCAGTGTTTGTTTAACTGTTCCCTTTCAAGTACGAAACGTAACCTTTACCTAGTGGGTGTTTACCTCCTAAAGACTTTGAGGATCAAAGGGACTGCAGTCACAGATCACCATTTTTCCTTACAAGACTGACCTGATCGGAGAGCCTTGATCAGATAAGTGATATTAGATTCTGGTGTAGTAAGCAAACTTGTTAAATTTGCAGACGACAGCAGCAAAGGTCATTCAAAATGATCTAGACAAGATTCAGAACTGGGCAAACACATGGCAAATTACATTTAATAGAGAAAAGTGTAAAGTATTGCATGCAGGCAATAAAAATGTGCATTATAAATATCATATGGAAGATACTGAAATTGAAGAAGGAATCTATGAAAAAGACATATGAGTTTACGTTGACTCCGAAATGTCTTCATCTAGACAATGTGGAGAAGCTATAAAAAAGGCCAACAAGATGTTCGGATATATAGTGAAAAGTGTTGAATTTAAATCAAGGGAAGTAATGTTAAAACTTTACAATGCAATAGTAAGACCTAATCTAGAATATTGTGTTCAGTTCTGGTCACCTCGTCAAACAGTCAAAATTCTAAAAGGTATTAACAATGTTGACCCAGGGGACTTTTTCGACCTGAAAAAAGAAACAAGGACCAGGGGTCACAAATGGAGATTAGATAAAGGGGCATTCAGAACAGAAAATAGGAGGCGCTTTTTTACGCAGAGAATTATGAGGGTGTGTTGAATTTAAATCAAGGGAAGTAATGTTAAAACTCTACAATGCATTAGTAAGACCTCACCTAGAATGTTGTGTTCAGTTCTGATCACCTCGTTACAAAAAGGATATTGCTGCTCTGGAAAGAGTGCAAAGAAGAGCAACCAGAATTATCCCGGGTTTAAAAGGCATGTCATATGCAGACAGGCTAAAATAATTGAATCTATTCAGTCTTGAACAAAGACGACTATGCGGTGATCTGATTCAAGCATTCAAAATGGTAAAAGGTATAGACAATGTCAACCCAGGGGACTTTTTTGACCTGAAAAAAGAAACAAGGACTAGGGGTCACAAATGGAAATTAGATAAATGGGCATTCAGAACAGAAAATAGCAGGCACTTTTTTACACAGAGAATTGTGAGGGTTTGGAATCAACTCCCCAGTAATGTTGTTGAAGCTGACACCCTGGGATCCTTCAAGAAGCTGCTTGATGAGATTCTGGGATCAATAAGCTACTATTATTATTATTATTATTATTATTATTATTATTATTATTATTATTATTATTATTATCATTATTATTATTATCATTATTTATTTATTTATTTATTTATTTATTTATTTCTTAGCAGACACCCTTATCCAGGGCAATCGTAAGCAAATACATTTCAAGTGTTACAATACAAGTAATACAATAAGAGCAAGAAATACAATAACTTTTGTTCAAGCAAAGTACATGTGTGACAAACCACAATTCAATAATACAGCAGATAATAGTGATAGTTACATCAGGATATGATTAAATAGTGATAGTTACATCAGGATGTGATTAAATACAAAGTACTACAGGTTAAACACTTGGCAGATTACAGTATTCTGAAGTACAGGATTAAATGCAGTAAAATAGGGGGCAGATAAGAGCAAAATAAAGCACATTTACATGAAGGGTGATAGTGTCCCAGGATACAAACAGAGGAGTTCTACAGGTGCTGTTTGAAGAGGTGAGTCTTAAGGAGGCGCCGGAATGTGGTCAGGGACTGGGCAGTCCTGACATCTGTAGGAAGGTCATTCCACCACTGCGGAGCAAGGGAGGAGAAGGAGCGGGCTCTGGAGGCAGGGGACCGTAGCGGAGGTAGAGCTAGTCTTCTAGTCAGGCGGAGCGGAGAGGTCGAGTGGGGGTGTAGGGAGAGATGAGGGTCTGGAGGTAGCTGGGTGCAGTCTGGTCAAGGCATCTGTATGCTAGTACAAGAGTCTTGAACTGGATGCGAGCGGTGATCAGGAGCCAGTGGAGAGAGCGGAGTAGTGGAGTAGCGTGGGTGAAGCGAGGCAGAGAGAACACCAGGTGGGCAGCAGAGTTCTGGATGAGCTGGAGCGGACGGGTGGCGGATGCAGGGAGGCCAGCCAGGAGGGAGTTGCAGTAGTCTAGGCGGGAGAGTACCAGGGCCTGGACCAGGAGCTGGGTAGCATAGTTGGTGAGGAAGGGTCGGATTCTTCGGATGTTGCTCAGGAAGAATCGGCAAGTGCGTGCCAGAGTGGAGATGTGCTGGGAATAAGAGAGGCAGGGGTCCAGGGTGACTCCAAGGTTCTTAGCTGAGGAAGAGGGAGAGTGTGGTAGATTCCAGAGGAACAGAGATAGAGAGATCAGAGGAGGGGGAGGAGGAGGGAAAGAAAAGGAGGTCAGATTTAGAGAGGTTGAGTTTGAGGTGATGCGAGTGCATCCAGGAGGAAATAGCAGACAAACAGGTAGAGATACGGGAGGAGATGGTGGAGTCAGAGGTGGGGAAGGAGAGGAAAATCTGAGCATCATCAGCATAGAAATGGTATGAGAAACCATAGGATGCGATGAGGGGGCCCAGGGAGCAGGTGTAGAGAGAGAACAGGAGAGGACCCAAGACTGACCCTTGGGGGACTAGTTAAGAGAGGGTGAGGTGTGGAGGTTGCTCCATGCCAGACCTGGTAAGTGCGGTTGGAGAGGTAGGAGGAGAACCAGGCCAGAGCAGTGCCAGAGATCCCCAGGTCAGCAAGAGATGATAGTAGAATAGAGTGATCAACAGTGTCAAAGGCAGCAGAGAGGTCGAGGAGAATTAGGAAAGAGGAGAGAGAGGCAGCTCGGGCACACTTAAGTGAGTTGGTGACAGACAGGAGGGCGGTTTCAGTGGAGTGAGCAGAGCGGAAGCCAGATTGGAGAGGGTCAAGCAGAGAGTGTTTGGACAGGAAAGCAGAGAGCTGGCGGTGTACAGTCCGCTCGAGGGTTTTAGAGAGGAAGGGTACGAGGGAGACAGGACGGTAGCTCTGGAGGGAGGTGGGGTCGAGGGTAGGTTTTTTGAGGAGGGGAGTGATAGAGGCTACTAACAACCAAACAAGCAAGATGGGCCGAATGGTCTCCTCTCGTTTGTAAACTTTCTTATGTTCTTAAATCTGATTTGGAATAAAAGAGGCGATGCGAGTGTGGGAACATGCAATAGCCTGCTCTGTGGGATCAAAGAGTGAGGGAACATGCACATCCTGCCCTGTGGGATCAGAGAGTAGAAGCTGCTTGATGAGATTCTGAGATCAGTAAGCTACTAACAACCAAACGAGCAAGATGGGCCAAGTGGCCTCCTCTCGTTTGTAAACTTTCTTATGTTCTTATGTTCTTATGACATGGCTAAGCGATTTGTTCCTTTGTTATTGTTGCGAGTGAACCAAAAGGAGAACCAAAAACGTGTTTTTAGAGTTTTGTTTGTTTGTCGTGTCTAATTATACTTGTTTGTTCTTGTTAGACGGCTAACACAATCCCTAGCTGTCACTTAAGGCCAGCACCAAACAACACTTCACCACTGTGCACCAATAAATTGTATTTCACCACGAGCATGTTAGCACTCACTGTGGTCTTGTGATTGTGTGTGTATCTGGTGTGTGTTTAATACTGTGTTTATTATGTCGGGACTGTAACTTGTGTTTAACAGTGCAGTACACATTGCTGTGTATTACCTGGGATTATCATTTGTGGGCATAACAACCTGGATTAAACATTGTTTGGACCGTGAATTTACGTGTTTGTCATTACTTGATCACTGCATCACTTCTACACCTGCGCACTGCAACCCACTAACTGAAGGAGCACATTGTAATAAAGTGTTCATTCCCTAACAGAAAAAGCACATTGTAATAAAATAGAAGCACATTGTAATAAAGTGTTCATTCCCTAACTGAAGAAGCACATTATAATAAAATAGAAGCACATTGTAATAAAGTGTTTATTTCCTAACTGAAGAAGCACATTGTAATAAAGTGTTCATTCCCTAACTGAATAAGCACATTGTAATAAAGTAGAAGCACATTGTAATAAAATAGAAGCACATTGTAATAAAGTGTTCATTCCCTAAGAGAAGAAGCACATTGTAACAAAGTGTTCATTCCCTAACTGAATAAGCACATTGTAATAAAGTAGAAGCACATTGTAATAAAATAGAAGCACATTGTAATAAAGTGTTCATTCCCTAACTGAATAAGCACATTGTAATAAAGTAGAAGCACATTGTAATAAAATAGAAGCACATTGTAATAAAGTGTTCATTCCCTAAGAGAAGAAGCACATTGTAATAAAGTGTTCATTCCCTAACTGAATAAGCACATTGTAATAAAGTAGAAGCACATTGTAATAAAATAGAAGCACATTGTAATAAAGTGTTCATTCCCTAACTGAATAAGCACATTGTAATAAAGTAGAAGCACAGTGTAATAAAATAGAAGCACATTGTAATAAAGTGTTCATTCCCTAAGAGAAGAAGCACATTGTAATAAAGTGTTCATTCCCTAACAGAAGAAGCACATTGTAATAAATTGTTCATTCCCTAACAGAAGAAGCACATTGTAATCCACTTCTCATGTTAACTGCAGGCCACCAAATTATGCATCGGCGCGAACCCTTAAAACAGCTCGTTGGGTTCTGTTCAATTCTTAGGAATGGTGGCAGATATTAAAATTGAGGTTTTTCAATTACATGAAATAAGAGAGTAACCTTGCAGTGTGTGGAACATGTGCATCACAGTACCTTGCAGTGTGTGGAACATGTGCATCACAGTACCTTGCAGTGTGTGGAACATGTGAATCACAATACCTTGCAGTGTGTGGAACATGTGAATCACAGTACCTTACAGTGTGTGGAACATGTGCATCACAGTACCTTACAGTGTGTGGAACATGTGCATCACAGTACCTTGCAGTGTGTGGAACATGTGAATCACAGTACCTTACAGTGTGTGGAACATGTGCATCACAGTACCTTACAGTGTGTGGAACATGTGCATCACAGTACCTTGCAGTGTGTGGAACATGTGCATCACAGTACCTTGCAGTGTGTGGAACATGTGAATCACAGTACCTTACAGTGTGTGGAACATGTGCATCACAGTACCTTGCAGTGTGTGGAACATGTGAATCACAATACCTTGCAGTGTGTGGAACATGTGAATCACAGTACCTTACAGTGTGTGGAACATGTGCATCACAGTACCTTACAGTGTGTGGAACATGTGCATCACAGTACCTTGCAGTGTGTGGAACATGTGAATCACAGTACCTTACAGTGTGTGGAACATGTGCATCACAGTACCTTACAGTGTGTGGAACATGTGCATCACAGTACCTTGCAGTGTGTGGAACATGTGCATCACAGTACCTTGCAGTGTGTGGAACATGTGAATCACAGTACCTTACAGTGTGTGGAACATGTGCATCACAGTACCTTGCAGTGTGTGGAACATGTGAATCACAATACCTTGCAGTGTGTGGAACATGTGAATCACAGTACCTTACAGTGTGTGGAACATGTGCATCACAGTAACTTGCAGTGTGTGGAACATGTGCATCACAGTAACTTGCAGTGTGTGGAACATGTGCATCACAGTAACTCACCTCACAATCCACAGCATTTAAATAAATAAATAAATAAATAAATAAATAAATAATTTATTTCTTAGCAGACGCCCTTATCCAGGGCGACTTACAAGATATCACATTATTTTTACATACAATTACCCATTTATACAGTTGGGTTTTTACTGGAGCAATCTAGGTAAAGTACCTTGCTCAAGGGTACAGCAGCAGTGTCCCCACTGGGGATTGAACCCATGACCCTCTGGTCAAGAGTCCAGAGCCCTAACCACTACTCCCATTTAGAATAAGGTGCAGTTATTATTGTAGTCCAATGTGAGTTCACTTTATTATAGAGGTTCAAAATGATGCAAACAAGTGAATGCACATACCTGTGTAAGCTATTTATCTATTTGTACAGGAGAAGCTGCAACATGTTTAGCTTTTTAGTACACACAATATACTAAATAATGCAGATTTGTCTTTAAATATAAAAACAACATCATGTAAATAATATTCCAGTTATATTTATCTACCACATGTTAAACATGTGATTCAAAGATTGACAGATCGTTTTTTTGTATGACTAGCATGACTTCCAGGGATTGCTCTAATATTTAGTGAGTATATGAAGGAAGGTCTCCACAGACATCCTGTACCATGTGATGAGGATGCCTTGGTTCATGACCTGCCTGGTTGAGCTGAGCAATGAAGCATGGTAGGTCACAGTCAAGTCATACTGGAAGGTTAATTAGAAGAGAAGCCAGCGTGCTCAGCAATGTAAACCCGACACACACTTGAAGAATAACACTATGTAACACAATTTTTGTTCCTGGGTAGTAAGTGTTATTTCCTAATTGCTTATGCCTCAAAAGTATAGAAAATGGCTATTATTCCCCACAAACTTTACTTTTGTGACCAGGACAGTGATATTTTGAAATTTACCTATTTCCAATGAGAAAACGGGCGAATTTGTGTCTTTTCGTTCACATAAAGTCAGAAAAAAACAACATATGAATCCAAATTAACATGTATTTATACTAAAGTAATACAAAAATGACTACAAAAGATTTAGAAGTGAGTAGTTTTTCGAGATTTACGATTATACTGTAAATCACTTTCACGAATCAGCCCCCAAATGTAGTCTCCCATCATGTTCTCGTTATACTGTCCTTGGTAGCGGCGTTCAAAGTCCAGTATATCCTGGTGGAAGCGCTCGCCTTGCTCCTCCGAGTACGCTCCCATGTTCTCCTTGAATTTATCAAGATGAGCATCAAGGATATGGACTTTGAGGGACATCCTACAGCCCATTGTGCCGTAGTTCTTCACCAGAGTCCCAACCAGCTCCACATAGTTTTCGGCCTTGTGATTGCCCAGGAAGCCCCGAACCACTGCGACAAAGCTGTTCCAAGCCGCTTTTTCCTTACTAGTGAGCTTCTTGGGGAATTCATTGCACTCCAGGATCTCCTTTATCTGTGGTCCGACGAAGACACCGGCTTTGACCTTTGCTTCAGACAGCTTAGGGAAGAAGTCTTGAAGGTACTTGAAGGCTGCCGACTCCTTATCTAGAGCTCTGACAAATTGTTTCATAAGGCCCAATTTGATGTGCAGTGGTGGCATCAGCACCTTCCGGGGGTCCCAGCCATACTCATCGTACTTCAAGGCGTCCAGCAAGGTCTTGATGCTGTTGTAATCCTCTTTGAGGTGCACCGAGTGAGCCAGGGGAAGAGACGGGTACTTGTTACCATTATGGAGCAGCACGGCTTTGAGGCTCCTGGATGAGCTGTCAATGAAGGACAGTATAACGAGAACATGATGGGAGACTACATTTGGGGGCTGATTCGTGAAAGTGATTTACGGTATAATCGTAAATCTCGAAAAACTACTCACTTCTAAATCTTTTGTAGTCATTTTTGTATTACTTTAGTATAAATACATGTTAATTTGGTTTCATATGTTGTTTTTTTCTGACTTCATGTGAACGAAAAGACACAAATTTGCCCATTTTCTCATTGGAAACAGGTACATTTTAAAATATCACTGTCCTGGTCACAAAAGCAAAGTTTGTGGGGAATAATAGCCATTTTCTATACTTTTGAGGCATAAGCAATTAGGAAATAACACTTAATACCCAGGAACCAAAAAAAAAAAAAATAATTGTTACATGGTGTAATGGCACCTAGCTGCTGCTGATCATATCTGCCCTGGGGGCAGTGTGGCCCTGGTAATGGAATGCACACTTGCTGCATTGCTCTGCCCATTAAGCTCCTATTGGAAACGTTGTATGTTGGGCCTGTAGGCTCCTATACCAAATGCATGTTGTCACTCGCACATCGTAACAGCAAACACATTTATTATAATAAACTCTCTTGCTGCTTAATTACAGTTCTGGATTGTTAATGGAGTGGATACGCACATTTGTGTTTACAGTCTTCTTGCATATGTCTTACTAGGTTAGAAGATATTGAGTCAAGGGTTTTCAGTTTTGTTGTGGTATATAAAGCAACACAGGCTTTAGCTGACAGACATTTGAAATGTGTATACGCTATTTTTAAACTGTATGGTGCCCTACACATTTAAGACAGCAGCACTGAAATGGCATCAGGGTTTTCTAAGATCTTAAAATGGGCTGCGTAAGAAAATGAGTACCAGATATTTATGAGGTGATAAGAATGAAAGGTAAAACAATGATAAAGAAACTAGCCAAAGCATGTGTCTAATTTCCTTTGTTTCTTCTAAGTTTCACCTTATCATTTTGATGGATGTTATTTTTTTTATAGATGATAAGGTTTTTTTTTTTTAAAAGCCAGACCCTTATGTTCTTACAGACAGATTGTAACAGTTGTAATGTCTCTCTGTTTTTAATTAAGAAGTCTTTTAAAATAGTCAGTTAAAAGCAAAGGCTGCCTTGATCCCCTACGATCCTGTCCCTACTCACAGCTCCTGAGTAATCGAAACAGCAAATATCCGAAGGGCTACAGACTGCTTATACTGTGTATCTGGTGTGGCTTTGTTCATCATGCAGGGATACAGGTGAAGAATCCTGCCTCCTAAGCTGTTAAAAAGACGCAAGATGTGCTTTACATGCGCAAGCAGTAATTATAGAAGCCTTTGGCCTGGTTTACAGGGTTTGTAAATGGTCCTTTAGTCCTGTGTGTGTGATGCAAACTATTAGAATAAAACCAGAAGTGTGGCAGTGAGGAGCCCCTCCAGGGATTCCTGGCTGCTAATAAAATGACTGGAAGCTCTGGACCGTGATCAACTGCCTGTGCCATCAAACTGTGAGCTGCTTCCATTGTGTCCTTATATTCTAAACTGTGAGCTGCTTCCATTGTGTTCTTATGTTCTAAACTGTGAGCTGCTTCCATTGTGTTCTTATATTCTAAACTGTGAGCTGCTTCCATTGTGTTCTTATATTCTAAACTGTGAGCTGCTTCCATTGTGTCCTTATATTCTAAACTGTGAGCTGCTTCCATTGTGTTCTTATATTCTAAACTGTGAGCTGCTTCCATTGTGTTCTTATATTCTAAACTGTGAGTTGCTTCCATTGTGTTCTTATATTCTAAACTGTGAGCTGCTTCCATTGTGTTCTTATATTCTAAACTGTGAGCTGCTTCCATTGTGTTCTTATATTCTAAACTGTGAGCTGCTTCCATTGTGTCCTTATATTCTAAACTGTGAGCTGCTTCCATTGTGTTCTTATATTCTAAACTGTGAGCTGCTTCCATTGTGTTCTTATATTCTAAACTGTGAGTTGCTTCCATTGTGTTCTTATATTCTAAACTGTGAGCTGCTTCCATTGTGTTCTTATATTCTAAACTGTGAGCTGCTTCCATTGTGTTCTTATATTCTAAACTGTGAGCTGCTTCCATTGTGTTCTTATATTCTAAACTGTGAGCTGCTTCCATTGTGTTCTTATATTCTAAACCGTGAGCTGCTTCCATTGTGTTCTTATATTCTAAACTGTGAGCTGCTTCCATTGTGTTCTTATATTCTAAACTGTGAGCTGCTTCCATTGTGTTCTTATATTCTAAACTGTGAGTTGCTTCCATTGTGTTCTTATATTCTAAACTGTGAGCTGCTTCCATTGTGTTCTTATATTCTAAACTGTGAGCTGCTTCCATTGTGTCCTTATATTCTAAACTGTGAGCTGCTTCCATTGTGTTCTTATATTCTAAACTGTGAGCTGCTTCCATTGTGTTCTTATATTCTAAACTGTGAGCTGCTTCCATTGTGTTCTTATATTCTAAACTGTGAGCTGCTTCCATTGTGTCCTTATATTCTAAACTGTGAGCTGCTTCCATTGTGTTCTTATATTCTAAACTGTGAGCTGCTTCCATTGTGTTCTTATATTCTAAACTGTGAGTTGCTTCCATTGTGTTCTTATATTCTAAACTGTGAGCTGCTTCCATTGTGTTCTTATATTCTAAACTGTGAGCTGCTTCCATTGTGTTCTTATATTCTAAACTGTGAGCTGCTTCCATTGTGTTCTTATATTCTAAACTGTGAGCTGCTTCCATTGTGTTCTTATATTCTAAACCGTGAGCTGCTTCCATTGTGTTCTTATATTCTAAACTGTGAGCTGCTTCCATTGTGTTCTTATATTCTAAACTGTGAGCTGCTTCCATTGTGTTCTTATATTCTAAACTGTGAGTTGCTTCCATTGTGTTCTTATATTCTAAACTGTGAGCTGCTTCCATTGTGTTCTTATATTCTAAACTGTGAGCTGCTTCCATTGTGTCCTTATATTCTAAACTGTGAGCTGCTTCCATTGTGTTCTTATATTCTAAACTGTGAGCTGCTTCCATTGTGTTCTTATATTCTAAACTGTGAGCTGCTTCCATTGTGTTCTTATATTCTAAACTGTGAGCTGCTTCCATTGTGTTCTTATATTCTAAACTGTGAGCTGCTTCCATTGTGTTCTTATATTCTAAACTGTGAGCTGCTTCCATTGTGTTCTTATATTCTAAACTGTGAGCTGCTTCCATTGTGTTCTTATATTCTAAACTGTGAGCTGCTTCCATTGTGTTCTTATATTCTAAACTGTGAGCTGCTTCCATTGTGTTCTTATATTCTAAACTGTGAGCTGCTTCCATTGTGTTCTTATATTCTAAACTGTGAGTTGCTTCCATTGTGTTCTTATGTTCTAAACTGTGAGCTGCTTCCATTCATTTATTCCGGAATTAATTCACATCTGTGGGTTCCATTATTTATTGTTTTATTGACCCTTATCAATTAACACTTTTAGTGTGACAACATTCATAATAAGACAGAAATTGATGTGTGAGTTTGAGGACAGTGACAAAGCTTCCCCTTTATTTATTTGACCGTGTGTTGTTTAACAGGTCTGTATACAGTATGATGTATGAAATTCTGAATCCATGTTCTTCTTTGGTAAATTGCTACTCTACTGCCCTTGAAAGGAAAGAATTAACTATTGATTTTTCCAGTCTGTATTGTGTAGAAACCGCACTTTATTTCACATAAATAACCTCTGATAGTCCTCTGCTGAATGCAGTGACCTCATTGCATAACAGTGCTGCACAGTGGCTGCGTGTTTTGGGTCACGATCACTTTTGTGTGCTTTGTCTTCAATTAATGCAGTGTCTGACTTCACTTTTCCCTTGCTGTGGAGGCTGGTGAAGATCATCATTTACAGGGATACAGCTTTCATGCTGTGCACTTGGACTTTCAGAAAGGGTTGGTTCAGTGCACTATTTACAGAGTAGTATGTTGATGGCTCAGAATGAAACACATTTATCTCTGGTTAAGGTTGTAGGTATGAATCTTGGCCAGGGATACCCTAGCAATAAATCTTTAACTCAGCCCCCAGGCTAGTGAGTGGCTCTGCTCTCCTCCCCTCCCTTCTCCTCTACTCTGCTCTCCTATCCGCTCCTCTCCTCTCCTCTGCTCTGCTCTCCTCTTCTCTCCTCCCCTCCCCTGTGCTCTCCTCTCCTCTGCTCTCCTCCCCTCCCTTCTCCTCTGCTCTGCACTCCTCTCCTCCCCTCTGCTCTCCTCTCCTCTCCTCTTCTCTCCTCTCCTCGCCACTGCTCTCCTCTCCTCTCCTCTGCTCTGCTCTCCTCTCCTCTGCTCTCCTCTCATATCCGCTCCTCTCCTCTCCTCTCCTCTGCTCTGCTCTCCTCTGCTCTCCTCCCCTCCCTTCTCCTCTGCTCTGCTCTCCTCTCCTCTCCTCTCCTCTCATCTGCTCTGCTCTCCTCTCCTCTGCTCTCCTCTCATATCCGCTCCTCTCCTCTCCTCTCCTCTGCTCTGCTCTCCTCTGCTCTCCTCCCCTCCCTTCTCCTCTGCTCTGTTCTCCTATCCTATCCTCTCCTCTCCTCTGCTCTGCTCTGTTCTCCTATCCTCTCCTCTTCTCTCCTCTCCTCTCCTCTTCTCTTCTCTCCTATCCTATCCTCTCCTTTCCTCTGCTCTCCTCTCCTATCTGCTCCTCTCCTCTCCTCTCCTCTCCTCTCCTCTCCTCTGCTCTGCTCTCCTCTCCTCTGCTCTCCTCTCCTATCTGCTCCTCTCCTCTCCTCTGCTCTCCTCTTCTCTCCTCCCCTCCCCTCTGCTTTCCTCTCCTCTCCTCTCCTCTCCTCTCCTTTCCTCTGCTCTCCTCTCCTCTGCTCTGTTCTCCTCTCCTCTCCTCTGCTCTGCTCTGCTCTGCTCTGTTCTCCTCTCCTCTCCTCTGCTCTCCTCCCCTCTCCTCTGCTCTCCTCCCCTCTCCTCCCCTCTCCTCTCCTCTCCTCTGCTCTCCTCCCCTCTCCTCTGCTCTCCTCTCCTCTGCTCTCCTCCCCTCTCCTCTGCTCTCCTCTGCTCTCCTCCCCTCTCCTCTCCTCTGCTCTGCTCTGTTCTCCTCTCCTCTCCTCTGCTCTCCTCCCCTCTCCTCCCCTCTCCTCTGCTCTCCTCTGCTCTCCTCCCCTCTCCTCTCCTCTCCTCTGCTCTGCTCTGTTCTCCTCTCCTCTGCTCTCCTCCCCTCTCCTCTGCTCTCCTCTGCTCTCCTCCCCTCTCCTCTCCTCTCCTCTGCTCTGCTCTGTTCTCCTCTCCTCTCCTCTGCTCTCCTCCCCTCTCCTCTGCTCTCCTCTGCTCTCCTCTGCTCTCCTCCCCTCTCCTCTGCTCTGCTCTGCTCTGCTCTGTTCTCCTCTCCTCTCCTCTGCTCTCCTCCCCTCTCCTCCCCTCTCCTCTGCTCTCCTCTGCTCTCCTCCCCTCTCCTCTCCTCTCCTCTGCTCTGCTCTGTTCTCCTCTCCTCTCCTCTGCTCTCCTCCCCTCTCCTCTGCTCTCCTCTGCTCTCCTCCCCTCTCCTCTCCTCTCCTCTGCTCTGCTCTTATCTCCTCTCCTCTCCTCTGCTCTCCTCCCCTCTCCTCTGCTCTCCTCTGCTCTCCTCCCCTCTCCTCTCCTCTCCTCTGCTCTGCTCTGTTCTCCTCTCCTCTCCTCTGCTCTCCTCCCCTCTCCTCCCCTCTCCTCTGCTCTCCTCTGCTCTCCTCCCCTCTCCTCTCCTCTCCTCTCCTCTGCTCTGTTCTCCTCTCCTCTGCTCTCCTCCCCTCTCCTCTGCTCTCCTCTGCTCTCCTCCCCTCTCCTCTCCTCTCCTCTGCTCTGCTCTTATCTCCTCTCCTCTCCTCTGCTCTCCTCCCCTCTCCTCTGCTCTCCTCTGCTCTTCTCCCCTCTCCTCTCCTCTCCTCTGCTCTGCTCTGTTCTCCTCTCCTCTCCTCTGCTCTCCTCCCCTCTCCTCCCCTCTCCTCTGCTCTCCTCTGCTCTCCTCCCCTCTCCTCTCCTCTCCTCTGCTCTGCTCTGTTCTCCTCTCCTCTGCTCTCCTCCCCTCTCCTCTGCTCTCCTCTCCTCTGCTCTCCTCCCCTCTCCTCTGCTCTCCTCTGCTCTCCTCCCCTCTCCTCTCCTCTGCTCTGCTCTGTTCTCCTCTCCTCTCCTCTGCTCTCCTCCCCTCTCCTCCCCTCTCCTCTGCTCTCCTCTGCTCTCCTCCCCTCTCCTCTCCTCTCCTCTCCTCTGCTCTGCTCTGTTCTCCTCTCCTCTCCTCTGCTCTCCTCCCCTCTCCTCTCCTCTCCTCTGCTCTGTTCTCCTCTCCTCTCCTCTGCTCTCCTCCCCTCTCCTCCCCTCTCCTCTGCTCTCCTCTGCTCTCCTCCCCTCTCCTCTCCTCTGCTCTGCTCTGTTCTCCTCTCCTCTCCTCTGCTCTCCTCCCCTCTCCTCTCCTCTCCTCTGCTCTCCTCCCCTCTCCTCCCCTCTCCTCTCCTCTCCTCTGCTCTCCTCCCCTCTCCTCTGCTCTCCTCTCCTCTGCTCTCCTCCCCTCTCCTCTGCTCTCCTCTGCTCTCCTCCCCTCTCCTCTCCTCTGCTCTGCTCTGTTCTCCTCTCCTCTCCTCTGCTCTCCTCCCCTCTCCTCCCCTCTCCTCTGCTCTCCTCTGCTCTCCTCCCCTCTCCTCTCCTCTCCTCTGCTCTGCTCTGTTCTCCTCTCCTCTGCTCTCCTCCCCTCTCCTCTGCTCTCCTCTGCTCTCCTCCCCTCTCCTCTCCTCTCCTCTGCTCTGCTCTGTTCTCCTCTCCTCTCCTCTGCTCTCCTCCCCTCTCCTCTGCTCTCCTCTGCTCTCCTCTGCTCTCCTCCCCTCTCCTCTGCTCTGCTCTGCTCTGCTCTGTTCTCCTCTCCTCTCCTCTCCTCTGCTCTCCTCCACTCTCCTCCCCTCTCCTCTGCTCTCCTCTGCTCTCCTCCCCTCTCCTCTCCTCTCCTCTGCTCTGCTCTGTTCTCCTCTCCTCTCCTCTGCTCTCCTCCCCTCTCCTCTGCTCTCCTCTGCTCTCCTCTCCTCCCCTCTCCTCTGCTCTCCTCTGTTCTCCTCTCCTCTGTTCTCCTCTGCTCTGCTCTCACCTGCTCTGTTTCTTGTGGTGCTACATGCAGTGTGTGGAAAACACCTGTTTATTGGTTGTTAATGAACTTCCAGTAGCAAGATGAACTCCTAAGCAGGTTTTTCACACATCAGCAGTGGGTGTTGAAGCAGCAGCCACTTATTTTAAATCATGTAATGTGTAATGTTTAAACAGCCAAAGTATCTGCAGGCAGACCAGCCACATGTTTAACCCTTTAGTGCCTGATGCACACCACAAGTGTTGTTGTGATTGACTTCCATCTGTGAACCTTACTTTGGAAAAAAAAATGATTCCTGTTGTACAACACAAATTTTCATATCACAGCTCACTTCTCCCTTCACACTGTGTATTCCACTCAGGGTTTTTCAGCAGTGGGTGTGCGTGGAGTGAGCCATCCAGCTGCCTGATCCGATGTCATGTCACATCACATTGGGATGAAAGCCCTGGCTTCTGGGAGTCAGGTGCAGGGGGACTTACACAGCAGTGTGAAGCTGGGCATTGCATTACTAATTATCAATCTGGTTTTAGAGAAGCTCATTCGACAACAACAGCATTGCTGAAATTAACAAGTGATATACGCTGGGTTATAGAAAAAAAATAAAATAACTGGTGCGATCTTTATCGATTTCTCTAAGGCCTTTGATTTAGTAAATCATAAAATACTTTTTAATAAGTTAAAAAATCTTGGAGTTACGGATACTACACTATTTAAATCATATTTATCAGAACGTTTCCAAGCAGTTGTCTTTGACAGAAAGAAATCTGATTATATGCCTGTGTCCTTAGATGTCCCTTAGGGATCAATTCTGCACATACAGTATGTATGCGGATGACACTGTGGTTTACTACAGCTCTGACAATGTCCATGATTTAACTAAGACACTACAGAATGATTTTTTTGAACTTCAGGATTGGTTTGCTAAATATGGTTTGATTTTAAATGAAAAAAATACAAATATCATGTTATTTGGGTCAGATTAAATGATACAAAACAATAATTCCAATTTTATTATTGTTACTTGTAATAATATACCTTTGGAGAGAGTTGATACTTTTAAATACTTAGGAGTCAATATCAATACAATGGCATATGTAGTAAAATTGGGAAAAAAACTCGAATTGTTGTATTGCCAGTGTCATTGCTTAAAATTTACATCAAGGTTTAAATTCGCTATGCAACTTTTGTTTCCTATTCAGGACTATAATGCTGTGATTTACATGACTGCTAATAAGGAGTCGCTGAAGAAGACTGATACAATGTTTAACAGGATTTGTAGATTTGTTCTTCAGAGCACTCCTTTAGAACATCACTGTGCCTTGTATTCCTGGTTAAACTTGTTGTCACCTGATAATAGAAGGATCTTTCACTGGAATCAGATTCATTTTAAAGGTGCGCTTAACAAACTGCGTGTTTATTTGAGTAATCTAGTCCAGGAGTTCACCTGTGATTACAAAATGTCTGTGGTACCAAATATTTTAAAATACCGTTGATAAAAAGTGCTACTAGAAGGACATCTTTTGCTTTTGCTGCAGTTTCAAATTGGAATGCATTGCCAATGGGATTTAGATCAGAGACTTCCCATTGTCAATTAAAACATGTGTTGTTCCACTGTCTCAAGAAGCTCTGTGTGTGTGTGTGTGTGTGTGTGTGTGTGTGTGTGTAGAGTTTGAAATGTGTTGTTTCATTATCTGAAGAAGCCCCGTGTGTGTATATTATTATTTGTTTATTTAGCAGACGCCTTTATCCAAGGCAACTTACAGAGACTAGGGTGTGTGAACTATGCATCAACTGCAGAGTCACTTACAACTGCGTCTCACCCAAAAGACAGAGCACAAGGAGGTTAAATGACTTGCTCAGGGTCACACAACGAGTCAGTGGCTGAGGTGGGATTTGAACCAGGGACCTCCAGGTTACAAGCGCTTTTCTTTAACCACTGGACCACACAGCCTCCTTAATGATGTTGTGTAGAGTTTGAAATGTGTTGTTTCATTATCTGAAGAAGCCCTCTGTGTGTGTATGATAATGTGTAGAGTTTGAAATGTGTTGTTTCATTATCTGAAGAAGCCCTGTGTGTGTGTAGATGTGTAGAGTTTAAAATGTGTATTCCATGTGATTGTAATTTGCTGCTGTTGGACGACATTGTAAACGAGCTAATTAAAGCTCATATGGCCTTTTTTCCAAAAACATTTTTTTAAATGAAAATGAAAATTGCAGAGAATCTCTCCTTCCAGCCCCATCACTGTCAGCCTCTATCCCCTGGGTCAGCAGCTACAGCAGTCACTTAGCACTGTGCCTCCGTGATGGGCCTTTGTACGAATCGGAATCCAAGCCCAGTGCAGGTTCTCTTTGTCCTGTATGTGAAGGACAACAGAGTTCAAATAAAATGGGAGAAGGGAAAAACATCAGCTAAGTAATACACTTGAACTGTTTCCCAAGTAGTCTCTTGTTAAATATAAAATACACTTGATAGATAAAGCAGATAATGCATCAAAGGTGACAGGATATCAGGGTTAGACGCTGTGAACCTGTTCTGTTACACTGTGCTGCTCCAGACTGCTCTTTAAAGGAGTGCAGGAGATGATTTGGAAGCTTACTCTTCTGCAGTTTCTCAGCTGTTGAATATTTAATTGCAGACTGTGCTGAAGTGTAACAGTCAGGTATCGGTCTGTTATCTCGGTGAAGCAGGATGAAGAAGGTCTTTGTGCTTCACTTTTTCTCTCGGGCTATTTTCTGTCATTCTCGAGTACTTTATTTCTCATTAAACATTTACTGATGAATAGAATTCTACACAGTATATATAACACTTGGATTTGAGATTATTGTATGAGTTGTAGGATAGTTGAAAACATTTTGATTTTCAGCCAATCAAAATCTGTTCCCAAGCAGTCCAAGATAAGTTTTTGCTAGAAGACATAACAGATATGTATGGGTTTATTTAATTTTTTTGGCTTAAATAAAAATGCATTGTAAAAAAATAATGCTCTAAAAATAGTGTATCAATGTTAATATTAAAACCAAAAGACACATTGCAGGTTCCTGTATCCAAAACAAATAAAAAATAAAAGAACTTGTAACTTTGTAAGCGTGCTGTCCTGGGTGCCCATGGCAGCAGCACCTGAGGTTACTGTACTTGGATAAAGCTGTTATTATTAACAGTGAAATGTTGATCATTTGTTCATTTTTACTGTAAGTTGATTTATTAGGGCAATGGATTTTTACTGAGTGAATATCAATGACCTCAGAATACAGTGTTGATTGCAGTAAGCTCTAAGTTGGATGGGGACTGTTGGTGAACAGCAATTTTCAAGTCTTGCCACAGATTCTCAATCGAATTATTATTATTTTTATTTTTATTTCTTAGCAGACGCCCTTATCCAGGGCGACTTACAATTGTTACAACATATCACATTATACATTATTTCACAGATATCACATTATTTTTACATACAATTACCCATTTATATAGTTTTTACTGGAGCAATCTAGGTAAAGTACCTTGCTCAAGGGTACAACAGCAGTGTCCCCCACTGGGGATTGAACCCACAACCCTCCGGTCAAGAGTCCAGAGCCCTAATCACTACTCCACACTGCTGAATTGAGGTCTGGGCTTTGACTGGGCCATTCTAAGACTTTCAGGTTCTTGTTTTTAAACCACTCCAGTGTAGTTTTGGCTGTGTGTTTAGGGTCATTGTCCTGCTGGAAGGTGAACCTCTGCCCCAGTCCCAGGTCTCTTGCAGACTGAAACAGGTTTTCCTCTAGAATTTCCCTGTATTTGGCTCCATCCATCTTGCCCTCAATCCTGTCCAGTTTCCCAGTCCCTGCCGATGAAAAGCATCCCCATAACATGATGCTGCCACCACCATGCTTCACCGTGGGGATGGTGTTCTCAGGGTGATGAGCAGTGTTGGCTTTGCGCCACACATAGCGTTTTGCGCTAAGGCCAAAAAGTTCAATTTTGGTCTCATCAGACCAGAGAACCTTTTTCCACATGTTTGCTGTGTCCGTGTCACAAAGACGGCCGGAGTGGGTGGCGTCAGACCAGATGCAGGAAATAAATAAACAGAGAGATGGGGTTTTGGTAAAGCTGAGCGCGTGATTGCGCTCAGCATTTAATAATTAAACAGAACAGAACAGAAAATAACAGGTTGGAACACAAAAACACGGGACATGGCACTTGCGGCCAAAATAAACAGGTAAACAAAACAAACAGACACTAACAAACAGGGACGAACACTAAACAAATACGTACTGTGCTGGTCCTCCAGCACCACGTAGCAATTGCTCACTTTCACTTTCTCTTCTTACTTTCTCTTCTTACTTTCTCTCCTCACTCTCTCCCGTTCTTTCGCCCTGAACACCCAACCCTGACTGAATGAAAATGTGTCTATATATACTGTTGTGCTGGGATTCAATTACTAATTAATTATTCACTTGAATCCCAGCACGTGAATTAATTCTGTGCAACCCCGTGCTCACATATTACATTTAACCAGCACGTGAAGTGATTTGTGCCCTCCTTGTGCCTAAATACAAATCTACCTTTTTAAATACACGTGAAACACAGACCCGTTTATATCCTGTGTACCAATCTATACACCAACATTAACACACGCACGCAACATACAACACATAACACACAATTGCACACAGGGGCGGGGCACATTGCCACAGTCCCCCACATGCCTTTTGGCAAAATCCAAACAGGATTTGATATGGTTTTTTTTCAGCAATGGCTTTCTTCTCGCCACTCTTCCACAAAGCCCAGCTTTGTGGAGCGTCCGGGTTATAGTTGTCCCATGGACGGTTTCTCCCATCTCGGCTGTGGATCTCTCCAGCTCTTTCAGAGTTACCATTGGCCTCTTGGTTGCTTCTCTGACTAATGCCCTCCTTACCTGGTCACTGAGTTTTGGTGGACGGCCTTCTCTAGGCAGTCGCGGTTGTGCCATATTCTTTCCATTTTTTAATAATGGATTTAACAGTGCTCCGGGGTATGTTCAAAGTTTGGGATATTTTTTTATAACCCAACCCTGACTGGTGCTTCTCCAGAACTTTATCCCAGACTTGTTTTGATAGCTCCTTGGTCTTCATGATGCGGTTTGTTTAGATATGCTCTCTAACAAACTCTGGGGCCTTCCAGAAACAGGTGTATTTAATCTGAGATCATGTGACACTTTAATTGCACACAGGTGGACTCCATTCAACTAATTATGTGACTTCTGAAGGCAATTGGTTGCACCAGAGCTTATTTAGGGGTGTGTGGCAATGTGCCCCGCCCCTGTGTGCATGTGTGTGTTATATGTTGTATGTTGCGTGTGGTGTGTTAAATGTTGGTGTATTGTAGTTGGTACACAGGATATAAATGGGTGTGTGCAGCACGAGTATTTAAATTGTATAGGCCTAATTATATTTAGGCACGGGATTGCACTATCACTTCACATGCATTTAAAGTATAGTATGTGAGCACGGGGTTGCACAGAATTAATTCACATGCTGGGATTCAAGTGAATAATTAATTAGTAATTGAATCCCAGCACAACAGTATACATAGATGCACATTTCTTTCACTTGGGGTTGGGTGTTTGAGAGTGGAGAACGGGTGAGAGAGAAGGAGAAATAAGTTTAAGTATCAATTGCTATTACGTGCTGGTAGGACCAGCACGATACTTGTTTATTTAAAACTCACCGTGTTTGTTTGTGTGTCTGTCCGTCTGTTTACTGTATAGTCCGCTTTGTTTGTCTCTTTATTTTGGCATGAAGTGCCGTGTCCTGTTTTCTGTTCTGTCTGCTTAAACCTTATATTTCGTTTAATAAACGCTGAGTGCCACCATTGCACTCAGCATTACTCATCACCACCGCCTGTTGTTTATTTCCTGGCTCTGGTCTGACGCCACCCACTCCGGCCGTCTTTGTGACAGGGTGTCACAGCAAAGGGGGTGAATACTTATGCAATCAAGACTTTTCAGTTTTTTTATTTGTAAATAATTTTGAAAAATATGTAGATTTTTTTCCCCACTTTGACATTATGGACTATTTTGTGTTGATCAGTGACAAAAAATCCTAATTAAATCCATTTTAATTCCAGGTTGTAACACTACACAATATGGAAAAGTCCAAGGGGGGTGAATACTTATGCAAGGCAATATAGTCACAAGACAATCATTGCACAGCACTATGTGCATGGGGAATAGTACATGCAAATCGCAATTTACACAGGGCCTTAGTTCTACGTCTAAGTCTTTCTAATTCTATTTGAATTATTATTATTATTATTATTATTATTATTATTATTTATTTCTTAGCAGACGCCCTTATCCAGGGCGACTTACAATTGTTACAAGGTATCACATTATACATTATTTCACATACAATTACCCATTTATACAGTTGGGTTTTTACTGGAACAATCTAGGTAAAGTACCTTGCTCAAGGGTACAACAGCAGTGTCCCCCACTGGGGATTGAACCCATAACCCTCCGGTCAAGAGTCCAGAGCCCTAACCACTACTCCACACTGCTGCCCCACTACTCCACACTGCTGCCCCAGACATCAGTCTTACCCAGGGTTAAAACAACGGCCTTGCATTTAAAGCTGTTCACATGTTTTGAACCGATCCATTCCCTTAATTAAAGACCCTATGTTGTTAGAGCAGCTCTCTGTAGTCCGAGCCTACAAGTTTTCTTCCTATGAAGTACTCCTGTAGGATTTAGAAAATGAAATATTCGAAGAAATTCTTCATGAAAAATACTGCATTCTCATTGCTTACTAAATCATAGCAGAAACCTTTAAAGAATAAGGCTTATCAGTTTTGTGCTTTGTTTCTGAATCACTGGTCTGGGAGCTCTTATCTTCGACCAGCTGTTTACTTTCTGCTGTCATTATAATAGATTTTAAAAATAATGTGGCCCTCTCTAAAAATGGAATTCATCAGACCTGGCAGCCCTGTGCTCCCTGGAGGGCCTGATCGCTCTCGGGATAAAAAGCCATAGTGATGTAGTCAGTTTTAAACAGTGGTGTAATGCACAGGCTTGTTATATTTATTCCAAGTATTCTCTTACAGGGGGATATTCCCCAGACAGGCCGCTTTCATGGGCTTGCATCCACAGTGAGATATAGAACTGGAAAGAAAACGCTGTTCCCTCACTCTCTGATCCTACAGTGCAGGCTATTGCATGTTCCCTCACTCTCTGATCCCACAGTGCAGGATGTGCATGTTCCCTCACTCTCTGATCCCACAGTGCAGGATGTGCATGTACTCTCACTCTCTGATCCCACAGTGCAGGCTATTGCATGTTCCCTCACTCTCTGATCCCACAGTGCAGGATGTGCATGTTCCCTCACTCTCTGATCCCACAGTGCAGGCTATTGCATGTTCCCTCACTCTATGATCCCACAGTGCAGGCTATTGCATGTTCCCTCACTCTCTGATCCCACAGTGCAGGATGTGCAAGTTCCCTCACTCTCTGATCCCACAGTGCAGGCTATTGCATGTACCCTCACTCTCTGATCCCACAGTGCAGGCTATTGCATGTTCCCTCACTCTCTGATCCCACAGTGCAGGCTATTGCATGTACCCTCACTCTCTGATCCCACAGTGCAGGCTATTGCATGTTCCCTCACTCTATGATCCCACAGTGCAGGCTATTGCATGTTCCCTCACTCTCTGATCCCACAGTGCAGGATGTGCAAGTTCCCTCACTCTCTGATCCCACAGTGCAGGCTATTGCATGTACCCTCACTCTCTGATCCCACAGTGCAGGCTATTGCATGTTCCCTCACTCTCTGATCCCACAGTGCAGGCTATTGCATGTACCCTCACTCTCTGATCCCACAGTGCAGGCTATTGCATGTTCCCTCACTCTCTGATCCCACAGTGCAGGCTATTGCATGTACCCTCACTCTCTGATCCCACAGTGCAGGCTATTGCATGTTCCCTCACTCTCTGGTCTCACAGTGCAGGCTATTGCATGTTCCCTCACTCTCTGATCCAACAGTGCAGGCTATTGCATGTTCGCTTAGTCTCTGATCCCACAGTGCAGGATGTGCATGTTCCCTCACTCTCTGATCCCACAGTGCAGGCTATTGAATGTTCCCAAACTCGCATCTCCTCTTTTATTCCAAATCAGATTTAAGAACATAAGAACATAAGAAAGGTTACAAACGAGAGAAGGCCATTCAGCCCATCTTGCTTGTTTGGTTGTTCGTAGCTTATTGACCCAGAATCTCATCAAGCAGCTTCTTGAAGGATCCCAGGGTGTCAGCTTTAACAATATTACTGTGGAGTTGGTTCCAGACCCTCACAATTCTCTGTGTAAAAAAGTGTCTCCTGTTTCCTGTTCTGAATGCCCCTTTATCTAATCTCCATTTGTGACACCTGGTCCTTGTTTCTTTTTTCAGGTCAAAAAAGTCCCCTGGGTCGACATTGTCAATACCTTTTAGAATTTTGAATGCTTGAATCAGATCGCTGCATACTCGTCTTTGTTCAAGACTGAATAGATTCAATTATATTAGCCTGTCTGCATATGACATGCCTTTTTAACAGGAATAAATCTGGTCGATCTTCTTTGCACTCTTTCTAGAGCAGCAATATCCTTTCTGTAGCAAGGTGATCAGAACTGACCACAATATTCTAGATGAGGTCTTACTATTGCATTGTAAAGTTTTAACATTACTTCCCTTGATTTAAATTCAACACTTTTCACTATATATCCGAGCATCTTGTTGGCCTTTTTTATAGCTTCCCCACATTGTCATGATTGTTGGGGACTCCATATTGAGAAACACAGCGAGTTCAATTCGCAGTTTGGACCCCCTTACTACAACAGTGTGCTGCCTTCCAGGAGCCTCAGTCAAGCACATCACTGAGAACGTGGACAGGCTCCTAGAACGAACAGGAGACAAGTAGATGTCCACATCTGTACAAACAACATTGGAAGAGACAGACCAAGATCCCTGCAAAACAAATTCAGAGAGCTAGGAAGGAAATTAAAAGAAAAGACCAAAACTGTGGTATTTTCTGGGATACTGCTGGCACCTTGCAAAGGACCATATGGACAGCTGGAAATACAAAATCAAAATGCATGGCTGAAATCATGGTGCACACAGGAAGGCTTCACCTTTCTTGAACATTGGAGCACGTTCTATAACAAGGACTATCTATATAGGTGGGACGGACTGCACTTAAACAGAAAGGGAACCAATCTACTCTGAGAAAGGATCCTTGAGGAGGTCCAGAAGCATTTAAACTAGAAAGGAAGGGGGGAGAAAACAAAAAAACAGAAGGGAGACCACATCTAAACAAGGGCAACTCAGGTAAGACAACTATTAAATGTATTTATCTTAATGCTAGAAGTCTCAGAAACAAAATGTTAGAACTTGAAGCTACTGCACTAACAAGTAACTACGATGTGATAGGTGTTACAGAAACTTGGTTGTCTGAGAGTGATGGTGACAAATATAATATTAGTGGGTACACACTGTATAGGAAAGACAGGCAGGACAGAAGAGCCAGAGGGGTAGCACTATACATAAGAAATAGTCTTGAAGCCCAGGTGTTAAATCTGGACAAAGAAAACAACGCCGAATCAGTATGGGTCAGAATAATGGAGAAAAATTCAAAGGGCATAATAATAGGATCATGCTATAGACCGCCAAATTCAGACACTGAGCAAAATAATCTGTTATACAATGACATTCGAAATGCGTGTAGAAAAGGAGAAGCCATACTAATGCAGGATTTCAACTTCCCCCGTATAAAATGGGAGAACCTGGTGGGGAGCACGACGGACGAAATTGAAATGGTGGAAATGACAAATGACTATTTCCTAACGCAATTTGTCAAGGCACCGACTAGAGGGGAGGCATGCCTTGATTTAGTCTTTTCAAATAATGAAGACAGAATAACTAAAACAGAGGTCAGAGAGCCATTGGCAAACTCAGACCACAACATGGTCTCATTTTAAGTATTTTTTAAAACCCCAAAAGTAATGACTAAAGCTAAGGTTTACAATTTTAGAAAAGCAAACTATGAAGGTATGAAACAGAGACTAACAGAAGTAGATTGGAGTAAAATAGAGAAAACATCCACAGAAAAAGGATGGCTGTTTTTTAAAGATGTAGTACTAGAGGCGTAAAACAATTACATCCCAAAAGCAGATTAATCTAAATCTATAACAAAATGGCCAAAATGGTTTAATAGATCGATTAAAAAAAATATTCAGCAAAAAAAGGCACTTTACAGAGCGGTAAAACGGGACCAAAAACAAAGCACACAGAAAGAGTACTTGGAACTGCAAACACAAGTCAAAAAGGAAGTTAGAAAGGCCAAGAGATAGGGCCAGACCCTCACAATTCTCTGTGTAAAAAAGCGCCTCCTATTTTCTGTTCTGAATGCCCATTTATCTAATCTCCACTTGTGACACCTGGTCCTTGTTTCTTTTTTCAGGTCAAAAAAGTCCCCTCGGTCGACATTGTCTTTACCTTTTAGGATTATGAATGCTTGAATCAGATTGCCGCGTAGTCTTCTTTGTTCAAGACTGAATAGATTCAATTCTTTTAGCCTGTCTGCGTACGACTTGCCTTTTAAACCCGGGATAATTCTGGTTGCTCTTCTTTGCACTCTTTCTAGAGCAGCAATATCTTTTTTGTAACGAGGCTACCAGAAATGAACACAATATTCTAGGTGAGGTCTTACTAATGCATTATAAAGTTTTAACATTACTTCCCTTGATTTAAGTTCAACACTTCTCACAATATATCCGAGCATCTTGTTGGCCTTTTTTTATAGCTTCCCCACATTGTCTAGATGAAGACATCAATTTCCAATTGCTCTGCTCAGCTATGTTTGAAGTCGCGAGTGTGTCAGTGAAACTGCAGTGAACAGTGACGATAAGTGTAAAAAAATGTCCTGTATTAATGTAAATCGTGTATTCTTTCTGAGATTTAAGAAAAAAAAGTGCAGATTTAGCTATAAACATAAATGTTATCAAACACAGGCTTAAAAGTCATAGTGTAGGCGCAGCTCTGCAACATACACTGCCAAATCAAACACATCAATGGGCAGGAGCTTGCATGTTAAGAGCTATGCCCACCGGACGCAAGCTGGCGAATCCAAAATAATTAAAACTATTGATTTAAATGGAGTAGCGAGAGTCGCGAATGAAGCAAGCAAATATAGAAATACATTTGTTTTATTTGGATTTGGCTACGCACTGTTCACGTTGCAATGGACCAATCAGAAATAAGGTCAAAGGTAGCAGCTGTCAGACTGGCAGTGTCTCTCTCACGCAGAGATTACCACAGAAATAAAAAAAAATCTACATCAATGAGAATTTTATTATTAAAGTCAAAAAATATAATGTTCTTTATGATGCCAGTGTCAGTGGTTATAAAGACAATAAAAAGGACACACATGTCAAGAAATAGCAGAGCAATTGGAAATTGATGGTATGTCTATCTCTCTTTATTTCACCTTAATTTTAGTCAAACTACACACTGGTTTCGTATTTCTGTAAAATGATGCTTTTTTGTTTTAATAATGTTGACAAAAAATAATAATAATCACATTTGCTCTTTCACAAGCCGGTGGTATTCCCTAGACTGTTCCCTTTTTATAGTGTGTGGTGTTCCCATGCTCTTCTGTGTTTTATTTATTTTATTTTGTCTCCACAAAAAGACTAGCTACATTTTTTTGTACTCGTGCTGTATTCGTGTCATTCGCTTCGCTCCCAATCTGCATACTGTATTTTGTGAAAACCTCAGATTTCATTGCTGAACGATAACACTGTGTAACAATTTTTTATTTTTTTTTGGTTCCTGGGTAGTAAGTGTTATTTCCTAATTGCTTATGCCTCAAAAGTATAGAAAATGGCTATTATTCCCCACAGACTTTGCTTTTGTGACCAGGACAGTGATATTTTGAAATTTACCTATTTTCCAGAACATTCCAGATAGATTCAGTGCTGAGTAAACTTGGAGTAACTTCTAGAACTTTCTAGAACTTTCCAGTAATATAAATAGTAGTATAAATACAGGGGCCTTAAGCCCACCAGTTCAGTTTAGTTCCAGCTGCCTAAGTGGATACATATCTGCATTTTTCTGAGATGGCATCAAGAGGCTGCAAGCATCCGGCAGACGCATTTTGCTATGTCTGCGGCCAATTTATCAAGACAAGAGCGAAAAAGTACTCCGTGGAAGCATCTGCTAAGATGTGTGAGGCCTACAAGGCATATTTCGGCATGCCTGTCGGGGATCAAGACAAACCCTGGGCACCTCATTTCACCTGCGAGCACTGCAAAAAAACTCTGGAAGGTAAGATGGACAATTGTTGCTCAGAATTTTATGTTATAACATTTGTTAAAAATTTTTAAATTGTAAAAGCTTTTAATTTTAAAATGTTTTACAATTTTCAATGTTATTGAAAAAATATATTATATATGAAAAATGTTGCGAGAATCTCTTACACATTAGTCATGGGTGAAATAAATGTATTTTTGTAGGATGGTACAGAGGGGAAAAGAGAGCCATGAAGTTCGCTATCCCAAGAATTTGGCGGGAACCCACTGACCACTCAAGCAACTGCTACTTCTGCATGTTGGACTCTTCCAAGCGGACCGAGTTCTCTGTGGGGAGGAATAAAGTCAAGTGGGAGCCACTGGTGGACCCCCGGAAGGTGCTGATGCCACCACTGCACATCAAATTGGGCCTTATGAAACCATTTGTCAGAGCTCGAGATAAGGAGTCGGCAGCCTTCAAGTACCTTCAAGACTTCTTCCCTAAGCTGTCTGAGGCAAAGGTCAAAGCCGGTGTCTTCGTCGGACCACAGATAAAGAAGATCCTGGAGTGCAATGAATTCCCCAAGAAGCTCACTAGTAAGGAAAAAGCGGCTTGGAACAGCTTTGTCGCAGTGGTTCGGGGCTTCCTGGGCAATCACAAGGCCGAAAACTATGTGGAGCTGGTTGAGACTCTGGTGAAGAACTACGGCACAATGGGCTGCAGGATGTCCCTCAAAGTCCATATCCTTGATGCTCATCTTGATAAATTCAAGGAGAACATGGGAGCGTACTCGGAGGAGCAAGGCGAGTGCTTCCACCAGGACATACTGGACTTTGAACGCCGCTACCAAGGACAGTATAACGAGAACATGATGGGAGACTACATTTGGGGGCTGATTCGTGAAAGTGATTTACAGTATAATCGTAAATCTCGAAAAACTACTCACTTCTAAATCTTTTGTAGTCATTTTTGTATTACTTTAGTATAAATACATGTTAATTTGGATTCATATGTTGTTTTTTTCTGACTTTATGTGAACAAAAAGACACAAATTTGCCCGTTTTCTCATTGGAAATAGGTAAATTTCAAAATATCACTGTCCTGGTCACAAAAGTTTGTGGGGAATAATAGCCATTTTCTATACTTTTGAGGCATAAGCAATTAGGAAATAACACTTACTACCCAGGAACAAAAATTGTGTTACATAGTGTAATGTTTTTCAGATGTATCTGTCAGGTAACTGTTGAATCGACAAGTTTAAACAAAACAAACAAAAAAAGAGTTACGTTACATGTATTATTTCACAGATTTATTTGTTAGCTAAATGTTGACTTGTCAAGTGTAAACAAATTATTTAAATTCACTGGATTATATGTTAGAAACCCAGGTTTAACATGTCAAAATGTTCACTCTAAGTGAATAAAAAAGATTTCAAGACTGATTTAAAATGTTGAATTTATGATACGCGTACCTATTTAGCTAAATCTGGACTTTTTTGTGGTTAATGATAAAATACTCAATTTACACAAAATCAGAGGGAAAAAACTGTTAAAATATAAAGTTATGGTCTCACGTTTTAATATGGGGGGGGGGCACGACAAAATATATGATAAAAAAGGGGGGCGGCATTTAAAGACTTTGTGCAACACTACCACATATATTAATAATGCATGATTCCCAACTCTTGCCTGTTTGCTCTATAATTGGCCGATGGTGAATGACTCATATTCTGCCAATCAAGGACAGAAATATATATCAAGGCTTACGTCACTATGACAGCTAATAGCGCTAGAATACCAGTTTTCACAAGGCTTGAAGTAGATACTAGGTGACATGATTCTACAGGAGACTGGACAGTGATCTTTCTATTTATTTTTTCTATGGGAATGAAAGTGAACTAGTCCATGTTTATTTGTAATACTGCTGGGTTAAATATTACAATTCAGAACAAATGTAATGTATTCAGAGTCAACATTGATAATAACAGGTCATTTAACAGGTCATTGGAAGGGGTAGCAAGTTGATTTTACCCCCAAGAGATTGTTCCTTTAACTGAAGATTGGTACAAATTATACTTTTGTGTTCCAGCTAATTCAAAATTAAACCATAATTACTGTCTGATTGTGTTCTCAACACTTCCACACCGTACTGTCTGATTGTGTTCTCAACACTTCCACACCGTACTGTCTGATTGTGTTCTCAACACTTCCACACCGCACTGTCTGATTGTGTTCTCAACACTTCCACACCGTACTGTCTGATTGTGTTCTCAACACTTCCACACCGTACTGTCTGATTGTGTTCTCAACACTTCCACACCGTACTGTCTGATTGTGTTCTCAACACTTCCACACCGTACTGTCTGATTGTGTTCTCAACACTTCCACACCGTACTGTCTGATTGTGTTCTCAACACTTCCACACTGTACTGTCTGATTGTGTTCTCAACACTTCCACACTGTACTGTCTGATTGTGTTCTCAACACTTCCACACTGTACTGTCTGATTGTGTTCTCAACACTTACTGGCAGCCTTGTTTTTCGAAAGGCTCAATCATCTGCAGTACATGGCAGTTCTGTGTTCTACATGGTTGCTCAAGCTAGTGCCTGTGTTATCTTCTGCTTTCACTGGCAAAGCAAACCACAGGTTTGTTTTTTATTTCAGAGGTAATTAGCTATTCAAGGAAAGCCTCCAGATTCAATTCATTAGATGTGACTCAATTAACAAGACCTCCATGTGTGCAAATGAACTGAGAATACCATCATTGTGTAGTCCGCTGCTTGTGTCATTATGGCGGAGGCCAGCAGAAAAAGCATATCAACATTTTCTTCAGAGCTGGGGTATCTTTACAGAGTATTTATTGCAGTACAGTATGCAGATATCTTGGTAATTAGAGTGGCTGGGATAATATATATTTTATAGTATTTGAAATAGGAGAGAGTTTTATTCACTTTTTCCAAGGCTGTAATTAATCACCAACGCTACACACAGCCTAATATCCCTGACATGACACTAATTCACCCACTCGTGTGATAAATGACAGTACAGTACAGTTTTGTTTAGGAATGCTGTTTTATTATTAATGCAGTGCTCATATTGCCTTAACTATTTAAAGGTGTTAAACTCCAAACATTTATTGTGGTAGATATTGGGACCTATTAAACCTGCTCTTTGTTTTGGTTAGCAAGCTTCCTTTGTAACCAAAGCATCATTTGTTGACCTTTGAAGACCTAAGCGTACTAATGTGTTCAAATTCATGTCTGCTTCTCTCCACATTAGAAACATACCACACAGCCAGATGACTTGCTTACATTTTAATTAATGTCTTTCACCCCACACTAGAAACGTACCACACAACCATTACACGAGAGTAGAAACTTCATGCTGATTTGAACTCTGCTCTCACCAAGATAAGCACCAACTAAGACGTAGCTTTACAGTAAACTAATATGATCCATATGTGTCTCCATCCATTTATGTTTCCTTCCATATGATGATGTAGATATCCTTCTGTCTGGTGTTAATGGCTGAAGTGTAATGCTGGCTCCAGGGATCAGCTTATTTTGCCTCCCTGGCGCATCAGCACACACGGCTGCGATGCTGACTCTGGGGATCAACCACAGTGCGGCCTCCCCAGCGCATCAGCATGACAACCGTCTGAATTGAGCTAAGTAGGGTACATCTCTGGGGTCTTCAAGTGGGCACCTTCCATCCTCAGTGTTTCGTCGACTAGCCCACGACACCTCAAGGGGGCTCGACGGTGATTCTGGCGTCCCAGCATCACCCCCCTCCGTCCCCTTACATTTTAATTCATGTCTTTCTCTTCACACTAGAAATGTACCACAAAGCCAGGTGACTTGCTTACTTGTTTCCCATCTACGTGAGTACAAACTTCAGTGAATGTTGGTACCCTGCGTGGAATTCATTCGTATTCTGGTTAAAACCACACCACTAGGAGATAACAGCAATATTGTTACCAAAAAATGGAAAACTAAGGAGGTACAATAACCCATTTTAATCTTTCAGTGGACAAATACAAAAAACAAATTGATATAGAAATAAAATTGAAGCATTTCATTGACGTATAACTGCTCTCATTTAGAATATCCCTGATTTGGACTAGTCTTTCCCTTGGGGTAATTACTGATCAAACCCAGTCTGGTAATCACTGGTAATTGTGTCACATCATGTACATAGTAGAAAACAGAACAAACCACAATACATTTGTATAGCATGTCACACATACAACTGCCACAGTCAGACCATTGAAATAACTGTATACACAGAATACAAAAGCAGCAATTTTACTTTTGAAAAAAACCACTAAGATAAGAAAGCCATTTTATAAAAGTGCACTGTTGGTCTTGACTTAAACTGTAACAGTCCCAGCTTCCCTGACAAACGGAGGCAGAGCATTCCATAATTTAGGAGCTCTACAAGAAAAAGCCCTACCGCCTCCTGTATTGCTTTTGTTGACCCTAGAAATAACCAGCAGCCCCGCATTCTGTGATGTCAGAGTGTGGTTTGAACAGTAACTCCTGCAAATAACTAGGTGCTAATCCATTCAGGGTCTTGTAAGTTAACAGCAAAATCAAATTCTATACTGCACAGAGTGCCAGTGTAAAATAGGCCAAAACAGGGGTAATATGTTCACTTTTCCTGGTTTTAGTCAGAATTCTAGCGGCGGTATTCTGAACAAGCTGCAAGCGGGATACCACACGTTTTGGGACACCAGAAAAAAATGCATTACAATAATCAATTCTAAATGAATCAAAGGCATGCATTAGTCTCTCAGCATCAGATAAGGAAATAATTGGTCTAAGTTTAGCTATATTTATGAAATGGTAAAAAGATACTTTAGTAACTTCCCTAATATGAGGCTCAAATGAGAGATCAGGATCTCGGTCTCTATATTATGTTCTTATGTTCTTATGTACATTTTAGTAGTCTTGACAGCGGGCACTTTGCTGAATAGCCTCTCATACCTGTGTGTTGTATAAGCTGCAGGCTGTGTTTCCCTAAGCAGATACAGTGTGTAGCTGTGAGTGAAGAATTCCCACCCCATCCCTGCTTCTCCTTCCTCTCTCCTCGGCATTGAGTCTCCTGTTGTGTGCGGATCCTTGCTTCTCCTCCCTCTCTCCTCGGCATTGAGTCTCCTGTTGTGTGCGGCTCCCTGCTTCTCCTTCCTCTCTCCTCGGCATTGAGTCTCCTGTTGTGTGCGGCTCCCTGCTTCTCCTTCCTCTCTCCTCGGCATTGAGTCTCTCCTGTTGTGCACGGCTCCCTTCTTCTCTTCCGTCTCTCCTCATTTTAATATGTAGACACACACACACATACAGACAGACATACAGACACACACACACGGGGGCTTTCAGAAAAACGAAAATAATGTTTCACTCCAGTTGTCGCTGCCATTCACTTGCTGTATCTGATTGGTTTCACTCCATTGTATAATATGCTGTATGAGAGGCCTGTTTTTAACAGCTGTACCTGGTGTTTGGATCTGATAGACTGCTGACACTGATGTTAAACACGTGGCTTGAACTGCAGTCTCTATTTTAATATAAAGATACAATCGAGTGCAGGTAGATCTGTGAAAGAAATATGAAGACTACAGCCAAGCATGTGTACCATACTATAGCTCTCAAAATGCAATAGCACCCTCCATACTGTACCGGTCCTGTATCATATCATACTACAGCTCTCAAAATGCAATAGCACCCTACACATTGTACCGGTCCTGTATCATATCATACTACAGCTCTACTAAATGCAATAGCACCCTCCACACTGTACCAGTCCTGTATCATACTACAGCTTTCTAAATGCAATAGCACCCTCCACACTGTACCGGTCCTGTATCATATCATACTACAGCTCTCAAAATGCAATAGCACCCTCCACACTGTACCAGTCCTGTATCATATCATACTACAGCTCTCTAAATGCAATAGCACCCTACACATTGTACCGGTCCTGTGTGGCAAACATGACATATCGGTACTGTACGTTTAACAGAGAGCCACTTGCGTATAAAAGCTGAACAATTAGCTTGTTGAGGAGGCTTGCTGGAGGTCACTACGGGTGCTGTATGGAGGTTGGCGGTTCCTGTTTGCTATGCAGTCTGGGATGGAAGGCATTGTGTGATGTCATCAGGAAGTTTGGAGCTGAGTGCTGTGACTGATGGCGTGTTCGAACGAAACAATTTTGAAAAGGAAAAAGTGTTCTATATTATCAGCGGCTGCATGAGGAAAACGTTAACTAAACTACTTGCCTAGTATTTGGAACAAACTACGTGCCGGAGGCCAGATGAACAAACAAGGTTAACTAACCTGTTTGTTCCAGCGGAACAGGTCGTACAGCTTTGGAATTGGGTAGTTTGGTTTTAGGTCATTGAAAGGATTCCCACATCGTTGTTTCGATTGCAAAAGGGAAATTGACATTTTTGTGACTGGTTCAATATCCAATTCAGTCGCTGTAAGGAAGAGAAAATAATTCGAATATAACTGACTTGCAGCATATTAAATGAACATTACTCTGTCTATCAGAACTGCTATAGAATTACCGCCAATCCTTGTGTGTTATTACAGACTCGTGTGTTATTTTCCGTACTTTATTATTTTTCTTCTATTTATTTATTTTGTTTTGACCAGTAAATAATTATACATATTGCTTTATAGTATACTGTTGTTTTTTTTTTGTTTCTGTATTTTATTTTAGTAAATTGTTAATTAATTTTTGTCTTGTTGATTAATTGTTGGGTATGTATATTGCGTTGTGTGTGTGTTTGCTGAGACTATTGAAACCCGGCTTGCAGTTTAATAGTGTGAATTGGCTCGTGAGGGTATATTCCCGCAACCACTGGCGTTGATTAAAGAGGTGTCTTTGGTAACACGATGGTAAAGTTAGTTTGTCTCTTGGAAGGACCGTATTTAAAGCAGGTTTCCAATAGGGATGAAAAGCTTTTCATTGCTGTGTACTGTTTGTTACTACCATAGCAATTAACTGTTATTTTTATGTTTGGTTAATTAATATTTTGTTCTGTACATGTTTTGTTTCTTTGTTCTGTAAAACTTGTTTTTTTATTTTGTTTATAATTTGGTTTCATTATTTTGGGGTAAATGGACTTAAAGCTGGAGCCACCTAAATATATATATATATTTTACCTCATAAGCAACTTGTTTGATCATTCAATTAATTACTAGTCCCCTTTTTCTCTGGTCGATATAGGACTTGAATAGGATAATGGGTTTTCTGGTCTTCTGGTCCTGGTAATGTGGTTAAGTTAAATAATTTGATAGGACATTTATTACTATCTGGCACCCCAGAGCTTGACGCCGTTACATAAGTGGCACCCCAGATGGGACAGAGCTAATTAGTACTGGACTAATTGGGATATAATTAATTGGAGTTGATAATTGGGCGATTGTTTAGAGGGGAAAAAATGGCTAATGTTTTTGAATTGAGTGATGATCAGTTAATGCCTACAGCTGATATGTCCTTGCTAGATTTTGAAACTGAGGGTGTTTGTTCGCCTCAAGAATATCCTCCTTTAAGGCCATTGCCTACACCGTTGGGTTTACGATCAGGAGATCTAGATATACGGGTGTTGGCGCAATCAGTGGAAATAAGTAGACAGATGGTAAATGAATTGCAAACTATTGTGCAGGAAAACTCAAGAAAACAACTAGCTATGGAAAAAGAATTGGTTGATCTTAAACAGGAGCAAGGGTTTATTATTGAAAGCATTGAGGGTTTAAAGCGATATATACCATGTGTTATTGAAACATCGGTGAATGAGTTGTCTGATGCTGTCACTAAAAGTCTCAATGGTGTAATTAAGCATTTAAGGGAAGAATGTAGGGCTAACATAGAAGATGTGAAGGAACTGATTTTAAATTTGCAAACGCAGAATAAGCTTGAGAATCGTGTGGCAGATGAACGGGATTTGTTGGTTTGTCGGACAGTACAGGAAGTGAAGCAATTGGAAGAGTGTTCTGAGATCTTAACAAAACGTGTGAGGGTGTTGGAAGCAAACCATAAGAAAGGGGATGTTGGTTTGTCATTGGAAAGTAGTGCACAAGTGAGAGGAGAAACTGGTGTAACAGCAGCTAAGTTGCCTGTTAAAATTAATTTTCCGTCTTTTGGAAGAGTGCATGATGAAAGTGATCCTGTGAAATATTTAGCCAAATGTAGTGATTTTCTTGCCCTGCGTCCTATGTCTGATTATGAAATACTGGCTACAGTGAGTAATGTTTTACATGGCATAGCTCGTGATTGGTGGGAGATTGCTAGAGAGCAAGTTATTAGTTGGGCAGATTTCAAGGAGAAGTTTATGTCTGCATTTCTTTCAGATGATTATGAAGATGAATTGGAGGAGCGAGTGAAAACTCGAGTGCAAGGATCAACAGAATCGGTACAGAATTATGCATATAGTTTTCGTGCTTTGAGTAGAAGGTGGAAATCTTCAATTCAAGAGACGGAGGTTGTAAAACTCATGTTAAAGAATATGAATCCTAAATATGTTAGTCATTTGAGAGGTAGAGTTAATACAGTAGAGGAGCTTGTGCAGTTAGGAAGACAAATTGAGAAGGATCTGGCTGCTCAATCAGAGTTTGATGGGCGCCAGACCTATGGTGGTAATAAAGAAAGGGTATATAAAGGGCAGCAAGTTACCCCAGTGGCGAGCAAGGATAATGTACTTTGTTGGAGGTGTAAACAGGAACATTTACCAAAACAATGCCCATTGTTTAAAAAAGAAGGCTACAAACCTAAAGTTGGTGTAGTAACAACTGCAAAAGGAGAAGAGGTGACGGATGTCATTAATCCTAAAGGACAGACTAGAAAACCCAACGAAGGAAAGAAAATCCCACCCAATGTCTTGCAACAATTGATAGTTTCTGTTGGCATTAGACAGTGGGAAGGTAAGGGATTGTTAGATACTGGTGCTTCGTGTACTTTATTGCATGAGGATTTGTGGAAAAAAATGTGTGTGTCCAATGAGAAGTTGCAACCTTGGAAAGGAGGTACTTTGTTTTTAGCGAATGGTGACCCAAGTTGTCCATTAGGTTCTGCTAATCTAGAAGTTAATTTTCATGGCGTAACAGTTGCAATGCCAGTAGCAGTGGTGTCTGGGAATGGGTTGGCTTTTGCTCTAATTTTGGGTTTAGATTTTATTAAGTCAACTGGAATGTTGATAGATGTAAAAAACCTTTACTATGTTATGCAGAAAGAGAAATTCCCTTTTCAACCAGGTTTTGCACATTTAAATACTTGGCATACATGTGAATCTACCACTAATACTTTTGTGTATACCAAGATTAATCCAGTAGTTGCAGTAGAGTTAAAATCAGAAATGTCTGTGGAAGAAAAGCGTAAACTGTATGTGAAGGAGGCTTTGTCTCGAATGGATACTGTATTTGTGTAACAGGGCGAGCAGCCCTGTACATTGTTTATTTATTTTTAGATCGGGGTCTCCCCCTCCGCCCCTGTGCAGAGTATTGTTTTTGTTTATTATGATTTATTGTATTTATGTCGGCGAGCGCCGTATGTTTTATTGTATTGTATTGTATTTATGACGGCGTAGCGCCGTGTTTGTTGTTTTGTTTATTTTTAAAACGTGTCCTGGCAGAGGCGAGATCGGTGCTCGTCCTCTGCCAGGAGTAATAATTAATAAACTCGTGCAGAAGGTGAACCATCTCCCGAATTAATTACGGGATTAATTTTGTTGCTAATTGGGAGATGGTTCACCTTAATAAAAGCCTGCAGCTCTCTAGTTCGGGGTGGGTGATAGAGACGGAGAGCGAGAGAAGGTTTATTTAAAAACGAAACTAAAGCATAGCCTACAGGAACAGTGACAGCGACTGCCCAGCCTGACCTGTATGGTTTATTTATTTTGGATTTTGTGTTCGAGATTTGTTTTTGTTTACACTTTTATTTTGCTCTGTGAGCAAGTGTTCTTTTGTTTAAATATTTATTTTATTTTTGGATTCATTAAATAAAACGGCGCCCGCGCCACTGCACAATACCTTTTTGTTTTTGTTGTCCCTTCTTCTGCCGTGACGTCAGACCACTCGTCCATTCCTGTCACACGTGGTGTCCTGCGTGGGATTGCAGCGCCTCCAGGACGCAGGCAGAAGAGGGTACTGCAGGTTTTTTCGTTTTTTTTCGTTTTTGTGTGTGGAGAAAAGGAGAGTGAAGAGGAGGATGGGAGGAAGGAAGATGGGAGGAAGGAGGATGAGGAGACAGCAGCCGCTGCAGCAACAACAGCAGGCACAGGAGGAGATGAGCTGGGAAGCCCTCCTCCATAGCATAAGCCAGCTGAGTTGTTGCTGCATCTGTGGGGAGCGGGGGCATTTCCCAGTTAATTGCCCCCTCCCTGAAGACTGGGATTACAGCTGCTGGAGGGGAGACAAGAGGGAGGAGTTGGTGCGTCCTGCGCCTGCGTGGGAGGAGCCCGAACGTCCTGCGCCTGAGTGGGAGGAGCCCGAACGTCCTGCGCCTAAAAGGGAGGAGCCCGAACCTCCTGCGCCTAAAAGGGGGGAGTCGGTGCGTCCACGTCCCGAGAGGGGGGAGTCGGTGCGTCCACGTCCCGAGAGGGGGGAGTCGGTGCGTCCACGTCCCGAGAGGGGGGAGTCGGTGCGTCCACGTCCCGAGAGGGGGGAGTCGGTGCGTCCACGGCCCGAGAGGGGGGAGTCGGTGCGTCCACGGCCCAAGAAGGGGAAGGCCGAAGGTCCACAGCCCAGGTACCTGCCAGCAGAGGGGGAATACCTGCTGGTGCCGCCTCCATCTCCATGGGAGGACTGTGAGTCGCTCCCACCTCCGCCAGCAGAGGGAGCATTCCTGCTGGTTCCACCTCCACTGCCCTGGGAGGACTGTGAGTCGCTCCCACCTCCGCCAGCAGAGGGAGCATTCCTGCTGGTTCCACCTCCACTGCCCTGGGAGGACTGTGAGTCACTCCCACCTCCGCCAGCAGAGGGAGCATTCCTGCTGGTTCCACCGCCCTGGGAGGACTGTGAGTCGCTCCCACCTCCGCCAGCAGAGGGAGAATACCTGCTGGTGCTACCTCCGTCTCCGTGGGAGGACTGTGAGCCGCTCCCACCTCCACCAGCAGAGGGAGCATACCTGCTGGTTCCACCTCCGTCTCCGTGGGAGGACGACATGTCGCTCCCACCACCACCACCAGCAGAGGGAGAATACCTGCTGGTGCCACCTCCGTCTCCGTGGGAGGACTGTGTGTCGCTCCCACCTCCGCCACCAGAGGGAGCATACCTGCTGGTTCCACCGCCGTGGGAGAACGACGTGTCGCTCCCACCACCAGCAGAGGGAGAATACCTGCTGGTGCCACCTCCGTCTCCATGGGAGGACGACATGTCGCTCCCACCACCAGCAGAGGGAGAATACCTGCTGGTGCCACCTCCGTCTCCATGGGAGGACGACATGTCGCTCCCACCACCAGCAGAGGGAGAATACCTGCTGGTGCCACCTCCGTCTCCATGGGAGGACGACATGTCGCTCCCACCACCACCGCCAGCAGAGGGAACATGCCTGCTGGTTTCCCTGTCGCTGCCAGAAGGGGAGGAGCCGCCTTCGCTGCCAGAAGGGGAGGAGCCGCCTTCGCTGCCAGAAGGGGAGGTGCCGCCTTCGCAGCCTGAAGGGGAGGAAGCCCTGCCGCCTTCGCAGCCTGAAGGGGAGGAAGCCCTGCCGCCTTCGCAGCCTGAAGGGGAGGAAGCCCTGCCGCCTTCGCAGCCTGAAGGGGAGGGAGCCCTGCCGCCTTCGCAGCCTGAAGGGGAGGAAGCCCTGCCGCCTTCGCAGCCTGAAGGGGAGGAAGCCCTGCCGCCTTCGCAGCCTGAAGGGGAGGAAGCCCTGCCGCCTTCGCAGCCTGAAGGGGAGGAAGCCCTGCCGCCTTGGCCGCCTGAAGGGGAGGAAGCCCTGCCGCCTTCGCAGCCTGAAGGGGAGGAAGCCCTGCCGCCTTCGCAGCCTGAAGGGGAGGAAGCCCTGCCGCCTTCGCAGCCTGAAGGGGAGGAAGCCCTGCCGCCTTCGCAGCCTGAAGGGGAGGAAGCCCTGCCGCCTTCGCAGCCTGAAGGGGAGGAAGCCCTGCCGCCTTCGGAGCCTGAAGGGGAGGAAGCCCTGCCGCCTTCGGAGCCTGAAGGGGAGGAAGCCCTGCCGCCTTGGCCGCCTGAAGGGGAGGAAGCCCTGCCGCCTTGGCCGCCTGAAGGGGAGGAAGCCCTGCCGCCTTGGCCGCCTGAAGGGGAGGAAGCCCTGCCGCCTTGGCCGCCTGAAGGGGAGGAAGCCCTGCCGCCTTGGCCGCCTGAAGGGGAGGAAGCCCTGCCGCCTTGGCCGCCTGAAGGGGAGGAAGCCCTGCCGCCTTGGCCGCCTGAAGGGGAGGAAGCCCTGCCGCCTTGGCCGCCAGAAGAGGAGGAGCCCCTGCCGCCTTTACTGTCAAGAGGAGAGGAGCAGGAGCTACCTCAACCTCCACCAGCACCACCATTGGGAGAAGTGGAGCTCCTGCTGCCGCCTTCATGGCCAGGGGCTCCCCTCCCGCCGTCGGCATCGCCTAGGGTCGCCTGTGTCTCCCTTGCATCTCCTAGGGTTGCTGCCGGTCCTGCGTCGCCTCCCGAGGGTCCGCTGCCGCTGCCGTCGCCTCCCGAGGGTCCGCTGCCGCTGCCGTCGCCTCCCGAGGGTCCGCTGCCGCTGCCGTCGCCTCCCGAGGGTCCGCTGCCGCTGCCGTCGCCTCCCGAGGGTCCGCTGCCGCTGCCGTCGCCTCCCGAGGGTCCGCTGCCGCTGCCGTCGCCTCCCGGGGGTCCGCTGCCGCTGCCGTCGCCTCCCGAGGGTCCGCTGCCGTCGCCTCCCGAGGGTCCGCTGCCGTCGCCTCCCGAGGGTCCGCTGCCGTCGCCTGGGGTCGCCAGGGATCCTGCTTCACCTGGGGTCCCTACACTGTGGTCGGAGCCCCACGGAGGGGAGCTGCCGGCCATCAAGAAAGGGGGGGAGGTCAGGAGACCAGCTCCCCCAGCCGCACTTTCGCGGCAGGAGTTTGGGTGGTCAGAGCCCCACGGAGGGGAACTGCTGGCCATGAAGAGGAGGGGGAAGGTCAGGAGACCAGATCCCCCAGCCGCACTTTCGCGGCAGGAGTTTGGGTGGTCAGAGCCCCACGGAGGGGAACTGCTGGCCATGAAGAGGAGGGGGAAGGTCAGGAGACCAGTTCCCCCAGCCGCACTTTCGCGGCAGGAGAGAGTGTGGAGGGAGCCCCGGAAGAGGGAGCTGCCAGCCACGAAAAATTGGGGGGTGCCGGAGATTCCACCATGGCCACCCCCCGGAAACAACTTGCTTCCCCCTCTTCCGGGACATTGAGACTGAGGGGGGAGGTGGCCGTTGGGGCCATGTGTGCTTCGCACAAGGGGGGGGATATGTAACAGGGCGAGCAGCCCTGTACATTGTTTATTTATTTTTAGATCGGGGTCTCCCCCTCCGCCCCTGTGCAGAGTATTGTTTTTGTTTATTATGATTTATTGTATTTATGTCGGCGAGCGCCGTATGTTTTATTGTATTGTATTGTATTTATGACGGCGTAGCGCCGTGTTTGTTGTTTTGTTTATTTTTAAAACGTGTCCTGGCAGAGGCGAGATCGGTGCTCGTCCTCTGCCAGGAGTAATAATTAATAAACTCGTGCAGAAGGTGAACCATCTCCCGAATTAATTACGGGATTAATTTTGTTGCTAATTGGGAGATGGTTCACCTTAATAAAAGCCTGCAGCTCTCTAGTTCGGGGTGGGTGATAGAGACGGAGAGCGAGAGAAGGTTTATTTAAAAACGAAACTAAAGCATAGCCTACAGGAACAGTGACAGCGACTGCCCAGCCTGACCTGTATGGTTTATTTATTTTGGATTTTGTGTTCGAGATTTGTTTTTGTTTACACTTTTATTTTGCTCTGTGAGCAAGTGTTCTTTTGTTTAAATATTTATTTTATTTTTGGATTCATTAAATAAAACGGCGCCCGCGCCACTGCACAATACCTTTTTGTTTTTGTTGTCCCTTCTTCTGCCGTGACGTCAGACCACTCAGCCGTTCCTGCCACAATTTGAGTGTGAAAAAGAAATGGCTGATGTGATGGAAGTGTATTTGGGTGTTTGTACCCCAAAACTTGGAAAGACTGCAGTGTTATCTCATAAGATCCATGTTAGGGAAGGTCCTGCAATCAAACAACGGTCATATCCAATGTCTGCAGGAAAGCAACAAATGGTGAAAGAGCATTTGGATGATATGCTAGATAAGGGAATAATAGAACCTTCATATTCTCCATGGAGTTCCCCTGTAGTACTTGTCCCTAAAAAAGATGGCTCCCAAAGATTTTGTGTAGATTATCGTAAATTAAATGCCCAAACAATAACTGATGCTTATCCTATGCCTACGATTAATGATATGTTAACTTCGTTGTCTGGTTCACAAGTGTTTTCTACAATTGACTTGAATAGTGGTTATTGGCAAGTCCAAATGGATGAGACTTGCAAACCATTGACAGCATTTGTAACAAACTATGGCTTGTATCAATTTAAGGTCATGCCTTTTGGCCTTAAAAATGCTCCAGCATCTTTTCAACGCTTAATGGAGTTGGTGTTAGGAGATTTGCGTGGTAAGGTTTGCTTAGTATATCTAGATGATGTGATCATTTACTCAGCAAACAAAGAACAGCATTTAAGGGATATCCGGTCAGTCTTTGATAAACTTCAAGAGGCTGGCCTTACTATTAATTTAAAGAAGTGTCAATTTTGCAAAACTGAGATTAAATTTTTGGGACATATTGTTTCTACAGCAGGTGTGTATGCAGATCCTGCAAAGACTGAAGCAATTCAGCATTATCCAGTACCAGCTAATTTAAGGGACTTGCAAAGGTTCTTAGGAATGGCAGGCTGGTATCATCGCTTTGTTCCTGGATTCTCTGTCATTGCTGAGCCTTTGAACACTCTTAAGAAGAAAGGTGTGAAGTGGAGGTGGTCTCCTGAATGTCAGTCAGCATTTGAACAACTGAAAGGACATTTAATGTCACCACCAGTGCTTGGTCACCCAAACAATGAGTTGCCTTTAGTGGTCTATACTGACGCCAGTGGTTTTGGCTTGGGAGCTATATTGGTGCAGCGTTTATCTCCTACTCAAGAAGAGGTGTTAGCGTATGCCAGTCGAGCATTGACTCCTCCGGAGAAGAATTATACTACCACTGAGCAGGAATGCTTAGCAGTTGTGTGGTCTTTAGAGAAATGGAGACAATATTTAGAAGGCAAATCGTTTAAAGTGGTTACGGATCACTCAGCTATTTTGTGGGTTTTTAATACTACAAAGCCTAACTCTAGACTCATTCGATGGGCTCTACGCCTTCAAGAATTTGATTTTACTGTGGAGTTTCGGAAGGGTAAGCTGAATGAAGCCCCAGATGCTTTGTCGCGTGCTCCATTAGGGACAACTGAGAAAGTTCTATTAGGAGTACAAGTGGAACAACTAGCAGCTGGGCAAAGTTATACTCCATTTCCTTATACAGATGATGATGTTTGGAGTGCGCAAAGAGAAGATCCGGAAGTACAGAGAATTTATCAAACTCTTCTGGAAAAGATTGAAGATGATACCACCTCTGAACAAAATGAAAAGGCCTATGCTGTTTTAGAGGACAAGATTTATAGAGTGAGTAAAATGTACAATACTACAAAGTACCAACTCTATATACCAAAGAGTTTACGATCGGATGTGTTGCATGCCTATCATAGTAATCCTATGAGTGGGCACATGGGTCGGTATAAAACTCTGCACCGTATCCTGCAAACAGCATATTGGCCAGGGATATGGAAAGATGTTGTTACTTATGTGCGCAACTGTCAAGTTTGTCAGTCTGTAAAACCTGAAAATACTCGCCCTGTGGGTAAATTACAGTCTATTACAGTCACTCGACCATGGGAAATGGTTGGAGTTGACCTTATGGGTCCCCTGCCTAACAGTTCCAACAACAATACGCAATTGCTAGTGGTGGTAGACTATTACACCCGCTGGGTTGAACTTTTTCCATTAAGACAGGCAAAAGCTGTAACCATTGCTAACTGTCTGAGAAAAGACATATTTACACGTTGGGGTACGCCTGCTTATCTTTTATCTGATCGGGGTCCGCAGTTTGTCTCAGAAGTGTTGACTGCTCTTTGTAAGCAGTGGAATGTAGTAAAGAAACAGACAACTGCATATCATCCACAGATGAATTTTTCTGAGCGTATTAACAGAATATTGAAGTCTATGATGGCATCCTATGTGCAGGAACGACATGCTAAATGGGATTGCTATTTAGCAGAGTTCAGATATGCTATTAATTCATCTAAGCAGGAGACTACTGGTTATTCTCCTGCAGAGCTCAACTTAGGCAGATCACTGAAGGGACCTATCGATCAAGCCTTGTCTGGAGCAGGTATATCACCTGACATGCCTGCTTATGACACCCTACAACTGGTTCATGATCTGAAGGAGCATGTGCAAAGCAATGTTGCCAAAGCTAAAGCGCGACAAAAGAGGAATTATGATAAGCATCGAAGAACTGTTAGTTACAAGTCCCAAGATAGAGTGTGGGTGCGTAATCATGTTCTTTCTGATGCTTCCAAGAAGTTTACTTCCGAACTAGCACCTCGCTGGAAAGGCCCTTATCGCATTGTTGAGAAACGGGGTCCAGTGAGTTATCTAGTTTGTTTAGAAGACACCGGACAAGATGTCAGGACTATCCATGTTTGTGATGTTAAACCCTTTTATCCTACAGCCGAAGAGCATGATTTCCAACTTCGTCAAAAGGTGCTTGAAATCTTTAAGGATGATGATGTGGATGAAGAGTCAGAGTTTGCTGGTTATACCAACGAGGATTTAAACACAATGACTTGTGCTTTTTTAAAGGGGGGAGAATGTGGCAAACATGACATATCGGTACTGTACGTTTAACAGAGAGCCACTTGCGTATAAAAGCTGAACAATTAGCTTGTTGAGGAGGCTTGCTGGAGGTCACTACGGGTGCTGTATGGAGGTTGGCGGTTCCTGTTTGCTATGCAGTCTGGGATGGAAGGCATTGTGTGATGTCATCAGGAAGTTTGGAGCTGAGTGCTGTGACTGATGGCGTGTTCGAACGAAACAATTTTGAAAAGGAAAAAGTGTTCTATATTATCAGCGGCTGCATGAGGAAAACGTTAACTAAACTACTTGCCTAGTATTTGGAACAAACTACGTGCCGGAGGCCAGATGAACAAACAAGGTTAACTAACCTGTTTGTTCCAGCGGAACAGGTCGTACAGCTTTGGAATTGGGTAGTTTGGTTTTAGGTCATTGAAAGGATTCCCACATCGTTGTTTCGATTGCAAAAGGGAAATTGACATTTTTGTGACTGGTTCAATATCCAATTCAGTCGCTGTAAGGAAGAGAAAATAATTCGAATATAACTGACTTGCAGCATATTAAATGAACATTACTCTGTCTATCAGAACTGCTATAGAATTACCGCCAATCCTTGTGTGTTATTACAGACTCGTGTGTTATTTTCCGTACTTTATTATTTTTCTTCTATTTATTTATTTTGTTTTGACCAGTAAATAATTATACATATTGCTTTATAGTATACTGTTTTTTTTTGTTTCTGTATTTTATTTTAGTAAATTGTTAATTAATTTTTGTCTTGTTGATTAATTGTTGGGTATGTATATTGCGTTGTGTGTGTGTTTGCTGAGACTATTGAAACCCGGCTTGCAGTTTAATAGTGTGAATTGGCTCGTGAGGGTATATTCCCGCAACCACTGGCGTTGATTACTAAAGAGGTGTCTTTGGTAACACGATGGTAAAGTTAGTTTGTCTCTTGGAAGGACCGTATTTAAAGCAGGTTTCCAATAGGGATGAAAAGCTTTTCATTGCTGTGTACTGTTTGTTACTACCATAGCAATTAACTGTTATTTTTATGTTTGGTTAATTAATATTTTGTTCTGTACATGTTTTGTTTCTTTGTTCTGTAAAACTTGTTTTTTTATTTTGTTTATAATTTGGTTTCATTATTTTGGGGTAAATGGACTTAAAGCTGGAGCCACCTAAATATATATATATATTTTACCTCATAAGCAACTTGTTTGATCATTCAATTAATTACTAGTCCCCTTTTTCTCTGGTCGATATAGGACTTGAATAGGATAATGGGTTTTCTGGTCTTCTGGTCCTGGTAATGTGGTTAAGTTAAATAATTTGATAGGACATTTATTACTATCTGGCACCCCAGAGCTTGACGCCGTTACATAAGTGGCACCCCAGATGGGACAGAGCTAATTAGTACTGGACTAATTGGGATATAATTAATTGGAGTTGATAATTGGGCGATTGTTTAGAGGGGAAAAAATGGCTAATGTTTTTGAATTGAGTGATGATCAGTTAATGCCTACAGCTGATATGTCCTTGCTAGATTTTGAAACTGAGGGTGTTTGTTCGCCTCAAGAATATCCTCCTTTAAGGCCATTGCCTACACCGTTGGGTTTACGATCAGGAGATCTAGATATACGGGTGTTGGCGCAATCAGTGGAAATAAGTAGACAGATGGTAAATGAATTGCAAACTATTGTGCAGGAAAACTCAAGAAAACAACTAGCTATGGAAAAAGAATTGGTTGATCTTAAACAGGAGCAAGGGTTTATTATTGAAAGCATTGAGGGTTTAAAGCGATATATACCATGTGTTATTGAAACATCGGTGAATGAGTTGTCTGATGCTGTCACTAAAAGTCTCAATGGTGTAATTAAGCATTTAAGGGAAGAATGTAGGGCTAACATAGAAGATGTGAAGGAACTGATTTTAAATTTGCAAACGCAGAATAAGCTTGAGAATCGTGTGGCAGATGAACGGGATTTGTTGGTTTGTCGGACAGTACAGGAAGTGAAGCAATTGGAAGAGTGTTCTGAGATCTTAACAAAACGTGTGAGGGTGTTGGAAGCAAACCATAAGAAAGGGGATGTTGGTTTGTCATTGGAAAGTAGTGCACAAGTGAGAGGAGAAACTGGTGTAACAGCAGCTAAGTTGCCTGTTAAAATTAATTTTCCGTCTTTTGGAAGAGTGCATGATGAAAGTGATCCTGTGAAATATTTAGCCAAATGTAGTGATTTTCTTGCCCTGCGTCCTATGTCTGATTATGAAATACTGGCTACAGTGAGTAATGTTTTACATGGCATAGCTCGTGATTGGTGGGAGATTGCTAGAGAGCAAGTTATTAGTTGGGCAGATTTCAAGGAGAAGTTTATGTCTGCATTTCTTTCAGATGATTATGAAGATGAATTGGAGGAGCGAGTGAAAACTCGAGTGCAAGGATCAACAGAATCGGTACAGAATTATGCATATAGTTTTCGTGCTTTGAGTAGAAGGTGGAAATCTTCAATTCAAGAGACGGAGGTTGTAAAACTCATGTTAAAGAATATGAATCCTAAATATGTTAGTCATTTGAGAGGTAGAGTTAATACAGTAGAGGAGCTTGTGCAGTTAGGAAGACAAATTGAGAAGGATCTGGCTGCTCAATCAGAGTTTGATGGGCGCCAGACCTATGGTGGTAATAAAGAAAGGGTATATAAAGGGCAGCAAGTTACCCCAGTGGCGAGCAAGGATAATGTACTTTGTTGGAGGTGTAAACAGGAACATTTACCAAAACAATGCCCATTGTTTAAAAAAGAAGGCTACAAACCTAAAGTTGGTGTAGTAACAACTGCAAAAGGAGAAGAGGTGACGGATGTCATTAATCCTAAAGGACAGACTAGAAAACCCAACGAAGGAAAGAAAATCCCACCCAATGTCTTGCAACAATTGATAGTTTCTGTTGGCATTAGACAGTGGGAAGGTAAGGGATTGTTAGATACTGGTGCTTCGTGTACTTTATTGCATGAGGATTTGTGGAAAAAAATGTGTGTGTCCAATGAGAAGTTGCAACCTTGGAAAGGAGGTACTTTGTTTGTTTTTAGCGAATGGTGACCCAAGTTGTCCATTAGGTTCTGCTAATCTAGAAGTTAATTTTCATGGCGTAACAGTTGCAATGCCAGTAGCAGTGGTGTCTGGGAATGGGTTGGCTTTTGCTCTAATTTTGGGTTTAGATTTTATTAAGTCAACTGGAATGTTGATAGATGTAAAAAACCTTTACTATGTTATGCAGAAAGAGAAATTCCCTTTTCAACCAGGTTTTGCACATTTAAATACTTGGCATACATGTGAATCTACCACTAATACTTTTGTGTATACCAAGATTAATCCAGTAGTTGCAGTAGAGTTAAAATCAGAAATGTCTGTGGAAGAAAAGCGTAAACTGTATGTGAAGGAGGCTTTGTCTCGAATGGATACTGTATTTGAGTGTGAAAAAGAAATGGCTGATGTGATGGAAGTGTATTTGGGTGTTTGTACCCCAAAACTTGGAAAGACTGCAGTGTTATCTCATAAGATCCATGTTAGGGAAGGTCCTGCAATCAAACAACGGTCATATCCAATGTCTGCAGGAAAGCAACAAATGGTGAAAGAGCATTTGGATGATATGCTAGATAAGGGAATAATAGAACCTTCATATTCTCCATGGAGTTCCCCTGTAGTACTTGTCCCTAAAAAAGATGGCTCCCAAAGATTTTGTGTAGATTATCGTAAATTAAATGCCCAAACAATAACTGATGCTTATCCTATGCCTACGATTAATGATATGTTAACTTCGTTGTCTGGTTCACAAGTGTTTTCTACAATTGACTTGAATAGTGGTTATTGGCAAGTCCAAATGGATGAGACTTGCAAACCATTGACAGCATTTGTAACAAACTATGGCTTGTATCAATTTAAGGTCATGCCTTTTGGCCTTAAAAATGCTCCAGCATCTTTTCAACGCTTAATGGAGTTGGTGTTAGGAGATTTGCGTGGTAAGGTTTGCTTAGTATATCTAGATGATGTGATCATTTACTCAGCAAACAAAGAACAGCATTTAAGGGATATCCGGTCAGTCTTTGATAAACTTCAAGAGGCTGGCCTTACTATTAATTTAAAGAAGTGTCAATTTTGCAAAACTGAGATTAAATTTTTGGGACATATTGTTTCTACAGCAGGTGTGTATGCAGATCCTGCAAAGACTGAAGCAATTCAGCATTATCCAGTACCAGCTAATTTAAGGGACTTGCAAAGGTTCTTAGGAATGGCAGGCTGGTATCATCGCTTTGTTCCTGGATTCTCTGTCATTGCTGAGCCTTTGAACACTCTTAAGAAGAAAGGTGTGAAGTGGAGGTGGTCTCCTGAATGTCAGTCAGCATTTGAACAACTGAAAGGACATTTAATGTCACCACCAGTGCTTGGTCACCCAAACAATGAGTTGCCTTTAGTGGTCTATACTGACGCCAGTGGTTTTGGCTTGGGAGCTATATTGGTGCAGCGTTTATCTCCTACTCAAGAAGAGGTGTTAGCGTATGCCAGTCGAGCATTGACTCCTCCGGAGAAGAATTATACTACCACTGAGCAGGAATGCTTAGCAGTTGTGTGGTCTTTAGAGAAATGGAGACAATATTTAGAAGGCAAATCGTTTAAAGTGGTTACGGATCACTCAGCTATTTTGTGGGTTTTTAATACTACAAAGCCTAACTCTAGACTCATTCGATGGGCTCTACGCCTTCAAGAATTTGATTTTACTGTGGAGTTTCGGAAGGGTAAGCTGAATGAAGCCCCAGATGCTTTGTCGCGTGCTCCATTAGGGACAACTGAGAAAGTTCTATTAGGAGTACAAGTGGAACAACTAGCAGCTGGGCAAAGTTATACTCCATTTCCTTATACAGATGATGATGTTTGGAGTGCGCAAAGAGAAGATCCGGAAGTACAGAGAATTTATCAAACTCTTCTGGAAAAGATTGAAGATGATACCACCTCTGAACAAAATGAAAAGGCCTATGCTGTTTTAGAGGACAAGATTTATAGAGTGAGTAAAATGTACAATACTACAAAGTACCAACTCTATATACCAAAGAGTTTACGATCGGATGTGTTGCATGCCTATCATAGTAATCCTATGAGTGGGCACATGGGTCGGTATAAAACTCTGCACCGTATCCTGCAAACAGCATATTGGCCAGGGATATGGAAAGATGTTGTTACTTATGTGCGCAACTGTCAAGTTTGTCAGTCTGTAAAACCTGAAAATACTCGCCCTGTGGGTAAATTACAGTCTATTACAGTCACTCGACCATGGGAAATGGTTGGAGTTGACCTTATGGGTCCCCTGCCTAACAGTTCCAACAACAATACGCAATTGCTAGTGGTGGTAGACTATTACACCCGCTGGGTTGAACTTTTTCCATTAAGACAGGCAAAAGCTGTAACCATTGCTAACTGTCTGAGAAAAGACATATTTACACGTTGGGGTACGCCTGCTTATCTTTTATCTGATCGGGGTCCGCAGTTTGTCTCAGAAGTGTTGACTGCTCTTTGTAAGCAGTGGAATGTAGTAAAGAAACAGACAACTGCATATCATCCACAGATGAATTTTTCTGAGCGTATTAACAGAATATTGAAGTCTATGATGGCATCCTATGTGCAGGAACGACATGCTAAATGGGATTGCTATTTAGCAGAGTTCAGATATGCTATTAATTCATCTAAGCAGGAGACTACTGGTTATTCTCCTGCAGAGCTCAACTTAGGCAGATCACTGAAGGGACCTATCGATCAAGCCTTGTCTGGAGCAGGTATATCACCTGACATGCCTGCTTATGACACCCTACAACTGGTTCATGATCTGAAGGAGCATGTGCAAAGCAATGTTGCCAAAGCTAAAGCGCGACAAAAGAGGAATTATGATAAGCATCGAAGAACTGTTAGTTACAAGTCCCAAGATAGAGTGTGGGTGCGTAATCATGTTCTTTCTGATGCTTCCAAGAAGTTTACTTCCGAACTAGCACCTCGCTGGAAAGGCCCTTATCGCATTGTTGAGAAACGGGGTCCAGTGAGTTATCTAGTTTGTTTAGAAGACACCGGACAAGATGTCAGGACTATCCATGTTTGTGATGTTAAACCCTTTTATCCTACAGCCGAAGAGCATGATTTCCAACTTCGTCAAAAGGTGCTTGAAATCTTTAAGGATGATGATGTGGATGAAGAGTCAGAGTTTGCTGGTTATACCAACGAGGATTTAAACACAATGACTTGTGCTTTTTTAAAGGGGGGAGAATGTGGCAAACATGACATATCGGTACTGTACGTTTAACAGAGAGCCACTTGCGTATAAAAGCTGAACAATTAGCTTGTTGAGGAGGCTTGCTGGAGGTCACTACGGGTGCTGTATGGAGGTTGGCGGTTCCTGTTTGCTATGCAGTCTGGGATGGAAGGCATTGTGTGATGTCATCAGGAAGTTTGGAGCTGAGTGCTGTGACTGATGGCGTGTTCGAACGAAACAATTTTGAAAAGGAAAAAGTGTTCTATATTATCAGCGGCTGCATGAGGAAAACGTTAACTAAACTACTTGCCTAGTATTTGGAACAAACTACGTGCCGGAGGCCAGATGAACAAACAAGGTTAACTAACCTGTTTGTTCCAGCGGAACAGGTCGTACAGCTTTGGAATTGGGTAGTTTGGTTTTAGGTCATTGAAAGGATTCCCACATCGTTGTTTCGATTGCAAAAGGGAAATTGACATTTTTGTGACTGGTTCAATATCCAATTCAGTCGCTGTAAGGAAGAGAAAATAATTCGAATATAACTGACTTGCAGCATATTAAATGAACATTACTCTGTCTATCAGAACTGCTATAGAATTACCGCCAATCCTTGTGTGTTATTACAGACTCGTGTGTTATTTTCCGTACTTTATTATTTTTCTTCTATTTATTTATTTTGTTTTGACCAGTAAATAATTATACATATTGCTTTATAGTATACTGTTTTTTTTTGTTTCTGTATTTTATTTTAGTAAATTGTTAATTAATTTTTGTCTTGTTGATTAATTGTTGGGTATGTATATTGCGTTGTGTGTGTGTTTGCTGAGACTATTGAAACCCGGCTTGCAGTTTAATAGTGTGAATTGGCTCGTGAGGGTATATTCCCGCAACCACTGGCGTTGATTACTAAAGAGGTGTCTTTGGTAACACGATGGTAAAGTTAGTTTGTCTCTTGGAAGGACCGTATTTAAAGCAGGTTTCCAATAGGGATGAAAAGCTTTTCATTGCTGTGTACTGTTTGTTACTACCATAGCAATTAACTGTTATTTTTATGTTTGGTTAATTAATATTTTGTTCTGTACATGTTTTGTTTCTTTGTTCTGTAAAACTTGTTTTTTTATTTTGTTTATAATTTGGTTTCATTATTTTGGGGTAAATGGACTTAAAGCTGGAGCCACCTAAATATATATATATATTTTACCTCATAAGCAACTTGTTTGATCATTCAATTAATTACTAGTCCCCTTTTTCTCTGGTCGATATAGGACTTGAATAGGATAATGGGTTTTCTGGTCTTCTGGTCCTGGTAATGTGGTTAAGTTAAATAATTTGATAGGACATTTATTACTATCTGGCACCCTATCATATCATACTACAGCTTTCTAAATGCAATAGCACCCTCCACACTGTACCGGTCCTGTATCATATCATACTACAGCTCTCTAAATGCAATAACACCCTCCACACTGTACCGTCCTGTATCATATCATACTACAGCTCTCTAAATGCAATAGCACCCTCCACACTGTACCGTCCTGTATCATATCATACTACAGCTCTCTAAATGCAATAGCACCCTCCACACTGTACCGGTCCTGTATCATACTACAGCTTTCTAAATGCAATAGCACCCTCCACACTGTACCGGTCCTGTATCATATCATACTACAGCTCTCTAAATGCAATAACACCCTCCACACTGTACCGTCCTGTATCATATCATACTACAGCTCTCTAAATGCAATAGCACCCGCCACACTGTACCGGTCCTGTATCATACCATACTACAGCTCTCAAAATGCAATAGCACCCTCCACATTGTACCGGTCCTGTATCATATCATACTACAGCTCTACTAAATGCAATAGCACCCTCCACACTGTACCGGTCCTGTAACATATCATACTACAGCTTTCTAAATGCAATAGCACCCTCCACACTGTACCAGTCCTGTATCATACCATACTACAGCTCTCTAAATGCAATAGCACCCGCCACACTGTACCGGTCCTGTATCATAACATACTACAGCTCTCAAAATGCAATAGCACCCTCCACATTGTACCGGTCCTGTATCATATCATACTACAGCTCTACTTAATGCAATAGCTCCCTCCACACTGTACCGGTCCTGTATCATACTACAGCTTTCTAAATGCAATAGCACCCTCCACACTGTACCGTCCTGTATCATATCATACTACAGCTCTCTAAATGCAATAGCACCCGCCACACTGTACCGGTCCTTTATCATACCGTACTACAGCTCTACTAAATACAATAGCACCCTCCATACTGTACCGGTCCTGTATCATACTACAGCAAAGTTGAGATTCATATGGTCGCCATTCACATGCTTGAATGACAGTATATCAGTTTTGAAAGCGTCACCTGCACAAGTCACTAATATTGACATTAACTAAATTAACTTCCTGTCACTTGTGGTGCTGTTCCTGACCATACAGTATACAGAATCATAATCACGATCATAAATGACCATGTTCATGTGAGTTGACTGCATTTTTAGTGTAACTAACTCTGATGCAACTATCACTGACACTGTTATCTGCTCCATTATTGAATCATATTTTGTCATACTTGTACTTGCTAGAACCGTAGTCATTGTATTTATCTTGCTCTTAATTGTATTATTACTTGTACTGTGATTCTTGAAATGTATTTGTTTACGACAGTAAGTCGCCCTGGATAAGGGCGTCTGCTAAGAAATAAAATAAATAATAGTGTAAAGGTGCCCTAGTTATATTACAGTCGCCGCTCGTCATACATGCACACTAACTTTTCATAAATAAAGGAGGCATTGTAAAAAGAAGAATTGACTGTGACTTTAAAGACACTGACAGGTCACATATCTTAATACTGTCATTGGATAGGGATTTGACAGCAAACACTGACAGCTGACAACACTGAAATTACTAGCACCTGTTTTCATTTTGAGGAACTTTTCTGTAGGAGTTCATTGAAAGCCAGTTTAGCTTTTTGTCCATGAAGCAGGAAATTACTTTCTACATTCCAGATTTCAGAACCTATTTCTTTTAATTTAGTGTAAGAAGCAGGAGGACTAAAGGTTATTCATATTTTATAACATTGTAAGTGTTCCTGAGTTAGTCCTCCTCTCCTGACATTTTCAGATAGATAGATCATTCTCAGACAGAGGAGAATTACATTGCAAGAAGTAAATCCTGCCATCTCGTTTTATTTTGCCCTTGCTTGAAATGATTTATGCAATCTCAATTAATTACTAATTCAAAATAATTTTTTTGAAATTAGAAGGTGTGATTGTGACAGTATATACTTGGTAAGATCGCTATAGATTGAAATCTATTCTGGGCAGAAACTGAACAAAAATATATTTGATCCAACCACTAACTTCACTAGCATGAGATTTATGACACCTTCATTCACATAATGACACTGTTATCAAGGTCCCTATTTCACAGAGTTTAACACTTTATGGAAAACAGACCACTGCCAAAAGCTACAGTATAGTTCCCTTAATGTTACACTGAAAATGCAGTCAACTCACATGAAAATGGAAATGTGTGGTTCTGCATCAGTACTGTATGGTCAAGAACAGCGCCATAAGTGACAGTTAATTTAGTGAATATCAACATACTGGCATTTAATCAACCAATGCTTGTCTAGAGTATCCGGGAGTGACAGGTACTCGCATGATTCCACTGCAGCAGCATGATTTCAAATCCCCTTTGAAAAGGAGCATGCCTGTAAAAATGTTTGCAATTATGTTAAGCATTGTTAGCATTATTGGGGTTATTAGCATTATTGGGGTTATTAGCATTATTGGGGTTATTAGCATTATTGGGGTTATTAGCATTATTGGGGTTATTAGCATTATTGGGGTTATTAGCATTATTAGGGTTATTATCGTTGTTAGGGTTATTAGCATTATTAGCATTATTAGCATTATTAAGGTTATTAGTGTTATTATGGTTATTAACATTATTAGGGTTATTAGCAATATTAGCGTTATTAGGGTTATTAGGGTTATTAGCATTATTAGCATTATTAGCGTTATTAGGGTTATTAGCAATATTAGCGTTATTAGCGTTTAGGGTTATTAGGGTTATTAGCATTATTCGCGTTATTAGGTTATTTCAGAACTAAAACATTTCTAAAGCTTAAGCATCGTCTTCTTATGATGTCAACAACAGCATGAAAAACACGCTATTAAAAATACACTGCATGTAGCAAAGTGGCTTTTTGATCAATCTTTTGGAAGTAATGAAGTAGCCGACTGCATGACCATGTTTTCCACTTTAGTGAACTTACAAAAAAACGAAAGTGAGTGGAATCAGCAAAGTCCTGTTTACTGCCATCTGCCACCGTACGGCCACCATGGAATCTGGGGGTCTTTTCAAAGGGTCTGTTCCCTTGGAGGCATTGCAAAAGGATATCCTGTGTTTAATACAAGATTTGTCAACTCTGTATCAAAGCTAGCTTACAAATGTTCATTTTTGTAATGGTTGGTAATATATAGCAACCAGTTTCTAGAGTATTAAAAAGTACTCTTGTCTTTTAAAATGCCTTTAAATATTGTTCTTATCCATTTATTGTACTCACAGCATGCTCTAAATGGAATTTACTCTTATAAGCAAAGAAGTTGAACTGCTCTTAGTCGAATTCGCTCTTAGATGTAATTATTTACTGTATTTGAATTTGATCTTATTTTCTACTGATTTTACTGTACTTTATAACTGGTCTTATTTGCAATGTGATACATTGTATTGTGATATTTTGTAATAACTGTAAGTGACCCTGCATAATCACCCTGCATCTGCTAATAAATAAATACATTATTAATAATAATAATAATAATAATAATAATAATAATAATACATTCAATCTACCCAGCCTTTAGTAATGCAGCTTGTACTGATAATTTACTAAAGGCTGTAATATGTTTTGCTGTATGTAATTTCCAATTATAAAATAGCCTGTTTATGGACACAAGCTTCAAATCCCTCAGTCTAACTGACTTTCTTAAGTTTTCCTACATTGATATAAATAAAAACATTATTTTGTGATACAGACCACACATTTTGATATCGTGTCATTACAGTTGGTACACAGCTGCATTCTATGATTTTCTCAGTAAAGTTTCATTAAGTTTTCCAGACTGTGAGTTACTCGTCTCAGACTCGTCTATACCCAGAATAGCCTGCCCCATTCACACAGACAGAGTATAATCTATTACAGTACAGTGACTACAGACTAAAAGTGTTTATCCTTCAAGATCATTGATACTTTTCCAGCCAGTACAGGCAATGCCACGCCAGCCTTTCTCTCTTACAGCAGTACCTAACTGTGTCCTTCTGCCCATCTGCCCTCCTTCTTGGGATCCACCTTTCCGGTGTGTAATGTGCCAGAGGCTTGAGCGTCTCTGTGTAATACACTGAGTAGCCTCTATACTCTTACTTCTTTTCTTACACATCACCGTTTCCTCTATTTGGATGTCTCAGTGATATTTTGGTTTATGAAATCCAAAAACAATGTATTTTATTTAACAGGTGCACCGAGCTGATATGAACATACCAGTAGTGTTACTGAAAGTACATTCCTGTGTTACAAATGCATAGTGAAAGAAATTGCTTTTGGATTCACGACTAGAGCAGGAATGCATCTTAATGGCAGAGATGATATTCCCGCAGAACAGAACCGACATGCAGATTGCAGATCCGGGACAAATACAGTTGCATTTGATATTTTATTTGTAAACATCAACTATTTCAAATAGTTGAAATATGTAAATATATATGCTCGAATAAATCAATTTTGTTTTTAAATATTCAAATATTAATTGCACAAAGTCAAATATTATTTGAAAATATGTTTTTGTTGCAGAAAACAAATACTATTTGAAAATATTTAAATATTTGTACGTTATCTGAAAAATGCTAAACATGTTCGATTCAATAACTTCAAAACAGGCTATTAAACCACTGAAATAAAATATTCAAATATTTCAATTAATTGATCAAATTAAATCTAATTGAAATAGAGCAGTTTCCAAAAGATAATTGAGTGTTTAACAAGGACAAGGCTAAACCTGCTTAGAATGCAGGGTAATAATTAGGCTGCTGTGTGTTACAGTTACATATTTATGAAGAGTTTAAAGTATTTCAATGTATTTCAACTACTGTACTGATATTTAAATATTTCAAATAATAATTACTTTCTGCAATCTGTATTTAATTATTTTCAATTATTTACAATTTGTATTTAATTATTTTCAAATAGTTACTTTCTGCGATATGTATTTAATTATTTTCAAATAATAGTTACTTTTCACAAACCATATATATAACTATGTTTATCCCAAGTCTGGCAGATTGTGTGTCATCACTCAGGAAAGTAAACATAAAACAAAACAGCAAAACTGAAACAAAAAATCATCCACCAGGGAGTGCTGCATTGGACCAGTGGATATTCATCTTTGAGTCAAATCAAATAACTGAAGCAGGCAAGCAGTCAAACAGTGAAGAGATTCAAAAGTCTTTTTTATCTCATTGTTTGTCTGCTTGGTGTAGTTTCTTCTTTGTTTTACCTCAAACGCAAGCAGTGTGACAGTTTTTCCACACCGCAGGTTAAAGATCAGGGCAGAACAAGTGAAGCACTTGGTGTGACTGCTGGGAGAGACAGGTACACATTGCTGACAATTTTTGCAAACATTCAAACTGAATTACATCTGAATGCATGTGCCTTTTTGTTTTATTAATGTATTGGTTAATGAATGCAATGCATTGATTTAAGATTCAGATTCATTATGTTTTTGCTTGCTTTACCAGTGTTATATAATATTTACATTAAATTGAAGGTTTCAGACCGAGAACAAGAAAACAAGTGGCTTGCCAAGAGGGGGATAGAATTGCCAGCCTTTTCAACAACATGACCTGCAGCAGAACCTCAGAGTTATGAACACCAAACTTACAAAGTGACCGGTCAGCCGAACACCCACTTTCAGCTGGAAGTGTGCAATCACTCAACCATGCGTGCAGTGCAACCAGAATCCAGTTAAAAAAAGCGCACCATTAACCTGCTGAAATTGTAAGAACCAGGAAACACAAACGTATTGAAAATATTTTTAACAACTTAACAGTGGTATCATCCTCAGCAATGGGAATATGGTATCGGAAAATATACAAACACGGTCACCAGTCCTGGGTGCATGCAGTAGTGCCCGGGGTGGGTGATACAGGTTTATAACAGTGACACTAGTGCAGTGCTGCTCCAGGTTTTGTGCTGGCCCTTGGTGACAGCTCTGGAACATGTTAGTTGTCTAATAATAACAAACAAGAACAATTATAGACAAACAAACAAACACTCACGATACTTTCTATCACTGGGCCTCTCACGGGTCCTTTCAGGTTCAATATCACAAACCAAAGCGAAGGAACAGATTGCGTCTCTCCGTCCCCTTTTATGCCGTCACACATGACCCCTTGGTAAACGAGTGCAGCTGCCCCTCCAATCTGCGACTGCCACGTCGTTTCCCTTGCGGGTCGATGAGTTAATGCACCGGAGTTCCGTCCCCTTTCTAGCTGGCTGACTTCCTTTGAACCCTGGGAAAGAACTGTCGGGCCAGCCCATCCAAGGTACTCTGTTCTCGCTGCTTAGTGCCCTCACAGGTCAGGAGGGAGATTTACTACCAAGAATCATTGTATTTCTGTCACAGTCATACAAGCCCTGTTCCTCTTGGCTTAACCAGGAGAGTTTCTGCCTTGAGACGAGACTTTCATAAAGGTTCCTTGCAGGATTATAATATGAAACAAGTTGTTTTATATACTGGTGCAGTCAGTTTGGTAATCTTGTGGAGAGCCCACACATGTTTGAAAAGGAAACTCTTTAAAATGAGCTTTAAGTCAAATGACTAAACTAGGAAGCACACACACTACCAGCTAGTACCTTGGTAATGTGCTTCATGTGCCCTGTAACCATGCCAGTCATTGTAATTCCTGAGGTAGTGCATGCAGTATTATACTATAATGTCTTCAAATGACTTAAAGGCCTACAGAGGGTTTACCCCCTGCCACTCATACTCGTGCTACAAAGATAAATAAAGATGCATGGATGTAATGCATGATTTCTTGTGTGGGTAACTGGACTGGGGCGTTAGCTGGATCTGTGATGTCTTGTGTGGGTAACTGGACTGGGCTGTTAGCTGGATCTGTTTGATGTCTTGTGTGGGTAACTGGACTGGGGTGTTAGCTGAATCTGTGATGTCTTGTGTGGGTAGTTATACTGGGGCGTTAGCTGGATCTGTTTGATGTCTTGCTTGGGTAGTTGGACTGGGGCGTTCGCTGAATCTGTGATGTCTTGCTTGGGTAGTTGGACTGGGGTGTTAGCTGGATCTGTTTGATGTCTTGTGTGGGTAACTGGACTGGGGCGTTAGCTGAATCTGTGATGTCTTGCTTGGGTAGTTATACTGGGGCGTTAGCTGGATCTGTTTGATGTCTTGCTTGGGTAGTTGGACTGGGGCGTTCGCTGAATCTGTGATGTCTTGCTTGGGTAGTTGGACTGGGGTGTTAACTGGATCTGTTTGATGTCTTGTGTGGGTAACTGGACTGGGGCGTTAGCTGAATCTGTGATGTCTTGCTTGGGTAGTTATACTGGGGCGTTAGCTGGATCTGTTTGATGTCTTGCTTGGGTAGTTGGACTGGGGCGTTCGCTGAATCTGTGATGTCTTGCTTGGGTAGTTGGACTGGGGTGTTAGCTGGATCTGTTTGATGTCTTGTGTGGGTAACTGGACTGGGGCATTAGCTGAATCTGTGATGTCTTGCTTGGGTAGTTGGGCGTTAGCTGAATCTGTTTGATGTCAGGAGGCTGTTTGGTCCAGTGGTTAAAGAAAAGGGCTTGTAACCAAGAGGTCCCCGGTTCAAATCCCACCTCAGCCACTGACTCATTGTGTGACCCTGAGCAAGTCACTTAACCTCCTTGTGCTCCGTCTTTCAGGTGAGATGTATTTGTAAGTGACTCTGCAGCTGATGCATAGTTCACACACCCTAGTCTCTGTAAGTCACCTTGGATAAAGGCGTCTGGTAAATAAACAATAATAAATAATAATGTCTTGCTTGTGTAGTTGGACTGGGGCATTAGCTGAATCTGTTTGTTGAACTTTCTGGAGCTCATCAATCCTGACCCCGAGACACTGTTCTTGTGAGTCCTCAGTCCTTACACTGTTAGTTCTTGAGATGTATGCAACCCTGCCTTGCGCTCCAGTTATGACTAAACAGTTCATTGTGCAGCTTTACATTCATAGCCCTGGAAATACCCACTGAAATGACTTAAAAGATCCTTTTATTACGCCACGTGGAGCTGATTTAGGCTTCAGTGCCCGATGGTTCTAATCCGTCAAACAGAAGGAGTGTATACAGCGTTCTGTACTGTAGGTATTCCTGAGATCATGTATTCTCTATTAAATGTCATTTGCCATGTGTCTGCCCAGTTCTGAATGCTGTCTAGATCATTCTGAATGACCTTTGCTCCTGCAACGGTGTTTGCCGCTCTTCTTATTTTTGTGTCGTCTGCAAATTTAACAAGTTTACTGACTATACCAGAATCTAAATCATGAATATAGAGTAGGAATAGCAGAGGACCTAATACTGATCCCTGTGGTACTCCACTGGTTTCTCCTCTAATCAGTACTTTCTGTTTTCTACATGTTAACCGCTCGCTAATCCATATGTATGCATTTCCTTGAATCCCTACTCGTTCAGTTTGAGAATTAATCTTTTATGCAGGACTTTGTCAAAAGCTCTCTGGAAATCTAAATAAACCATGTTGTATGCTTTGCAATTATCCATAAGTTTACATATAATAGAAGTCAGGCTTATTGGTCTGTAGTTACCTGGTTCGGTTTTGTCTCCCTTTTTGTGAATCGGTATTAAGTTTGCAATTCTCCAGTCTGTCAGTCCAACCCCTGTGTCAAGAGACTGTTGCATGATCTTGGTTAGCGGTTTGTAAATAATTACTTTAATTTCTTTGAGTTGTGAGCTCTCTAGATATCACTATTTTTACACATTACAGATGTCATTAGTTTCACAATGGAAATATTAAATTAAATGTTTTCTCTTCATGAATGAGTTTTGATGGAAACTTTCACTAACATGTGAATCAACTAGAAATTCTGACTAACTGCTTAGTAAAGCAAGTTGCATATATGAGCACATATAGTATGTGTCTGTTAACCACATACAGCTGTTGATTCAGGTGGTGGTAGGCTGTGTTACATTGTGACTGTGTTTTGAGATGGAAAGGGCTACTGCAGCTGTTCTTTCAGTGGTAGGCTGTGTTACACTGGAGATGGAAAGGGTTACTGCAGCTGTTCATTCGGGTGGTGGTAGGCTGTGTTACATTGTGACGATGTGTTTTGATATGGAAAGGGCTACTGCAGCTTCAGTATACTAGCAGTAAAGTGATGTAATGAGAATCTGCGTTAATGGAAGTATTTACATTGCAGGTTTGAATGAGTGACATGTAGCCCTGACACTGTGCTCCGCATCATCCCATGCCTCCCAAGAAGAGCATTTTTGTACCATTTCTTAATTAAAAACAATGATGGCTCATCAAACAGGCCAAGCAATATATTACACAGTACATTAATGTGGCAGTGTTATCAGGGCAGTTTATAGCATGCCCCCTAATAAATCAGGTTCAAGCTGTCAGTTAGAAACTACCTATTAAATATTACAGTAATGTGTTATAACACACACTACACATTCATACACACACACACACACACACTAACACACACACACACACACACGACACACACAAGCACCCACACTGCACATTCACACACACATACACACACACACGACACACACAAGCACACACACACACACACACTGCACATTCATACACACGCACACACGCACGCACACACACTGCACATTCACACACGCACACACACACACGACACACACAAGCTTACACGCACACACACACACTGCACATTCATACACACGCACACACACACACTGCACATTCATACACACGCACACACACTGCACATTCATACACACACACACACGACACACACAAGCTTACACGCACACACACACACTGCACATTCATACACACGCACACACACACACACACTGCACATTCATACACATGCACACACACACACACACACACACACACACTGCACACACAATCCAATTAAATTCAAATTAGCTTTATTGGCATGACGCTCTGGTGTTGCCAAAGCTTTTAAAATAATGATAAAACAAGTAAGAAATAACACAAACAGGACCGTCCCCTTCCCTCTGAACAGTACATCTACCCTCCCTCCCTGCATCCCTCCCTCCCTCCCCGCTGTCCCTCAGGCTGTGGCATGCTGACACAGACTGGGCTGCCAGTTCAGTGCTCTGTGCCGACTCTCCTAGCAGGATCCCTATTTTATCAGTGTCAGTAAGGAGGATGAAATTTGGCACGGGACTCGTGGATTTGGGGATATATTCCTCCCTTATTTCTGTATATTTGGAGCAGGACAGCAGGACGTGCGTCTCTGTTTCTACCTCTCCTGATTCACAGCGGAGGCACAGCCTGTGCTCTCTGGCTGCCCAGGACATCTTATGTCGGCTAGTTTCGATGGCCAGTCTGTACTTTAGCGTTTGTCTTTCTTTTAGTGTTTTCAATTTTGTTTCAAAATCTGCCAATTGGAATTTTCTGTTTATTTTCATTCATACACACACTGTACATTCATACACACACAAACAAACACTGCACACACACTGCACATTCATGCACATACAGACACTGCACATTCATACGCGTCACACACACACTGCACATTCATACACACACTGTACATTCATACACACACTGTACATTCATACACACACACTGTACACACACTGCACATGCACACACTGCACATTCACACACACACTGCACATTCAAACACACACACACTCACACTGCACATTCATACACACACACTGCACATTCATACACACACACTGCACATTCATACACACACACTGCACATTCATACACGCACACTACACATTCATACACACACAGCACATTTATACATGCATTCACATTCTAATACTGACAACAGGAAGAGATGATGATGCACAATGAAATACACGTAGGAACCACAAGAAATAAATAAAATGCAATACTGTATGCAATAAAATACACTTAAAATGAAGGAGCATGTAGAGCTACTCCTACTGTCTGTGTTGCAGGAGGATTGATCCGATTCAATACCAGTAAAGGTTGACTGATGATTCTCTTGAGAAATTATTGACATATGGAATTGATGACATATCATTTGCAATCCGCTCCATGCAAAGACCATGGTGATGTCATATTACGATTAAATTTATTTGAGATTTTTGGAACATTTTATTTTTATTTTTTATTTTACATGACTATTTCTTCTTGATATTTAGTTCATTTTCCAGCTTGCACTCCCCCAGTCTCTCTCTCTCTCTCTCTCTCTCTCTCTGGTTTAGATAATGTACCCCCAAAAAATCCCTGGATCCCTGGATAAGTGCCCAAGATCAAATGAATGTGGTTTGAGTGTCAGGCATTTATAATATAGATTGTAGACAGTGAAACCTGACCTCTTCAAAGGCAGAGACACAGAGAGTGGGATTAGTGAAGGTGCAGGCAGTTCTGGTGTTCAGTGAAACCTGACCTCTTCATAGGCAGAGACACACAGAGTGGGACTAGTGAAGGTGCAGGCAGTTCTGGTGTCCAGTGAAACCTGACCTCTTCATAGGCAGAGACACACAGAGTGGGATTAGTGAAGGTGCAGGCAGTTCTGGTGTCCAGTGAAACCTGGCCTCTTCATAGGCAGACACAGAGTGGGATTAGTGAAGGTGCAGGCAGTTCTGGTGTCCAGTGAAACCTGGCCTCTTCATAGGCAGACACAGAGTGGGATTAGTGGAGGTGCAGGCAGTTCTGGTGTTCAGTGAAACCTGACCTCTTCATAGGCAGACACAGAGTGGGATTAGTGAAGGTGCAGGCTGACTTCATGTCAGGCACCAGTGCATTCCTCTGTCATGGCTGATCATATTCTGATGTTGTTGGGTTTTAACTTCTTAGATCCTGATCCCCTGCTCTGCAGCTTTAACAGAAAGTTTAGTTCACAGGGGATGTGGACCCATACGTGGCCATTTAGGTTTTGAGACATTGAAAGGCAGGTTCATTGAAGGGCATGTATGATTAAGAACATCCAGAAATGTCATTGGTTCTCTGCTTCATTCATTCTCTGTTCGGTATGGCTGGGCTTTGTGGTTCTTGTGCTCATCTGCTAGTAAGTATTACTGGTGAGTAGAGGCTGACTGAAGCAGGATCTGGACACTGGGTACAGCATAGTTTAAACCCCCTCTCTCATCTTGCTCCCAATCGGTTTAGAAAGATAAGTTAGAGCTTACAGCATATTCCAGGCAGTAATGTTCGTCTCCGGTCTTTTGTATGCAAGCTGCAGGGCTTTTTGGGATTTACATGGGTGAAGAACACATTGGAGTTCAACATGCAGTGCATTTTACATGAAGTAGTGTTGCATAAACTTTCAAGCTTCAGGATTTTGCTTTATGTTAACCTTGTCTTGGAATCGCTCCAATACAAGCTTTGCTCTATACAGTTCACCAGCACAGAGCTTTATCTTTCCTGTCAGACTGTTTCTTCCAGTAACTACGACCCCAGAGCCATGCATTTAGAACGTCTGTCTGTTTCTTTGATTCTTCTGTGTTATGATTAAAGCCAGTGTTCCACATCCTTTAACTTTGTTAAAAAAATCATGCTAACTCTTTACCCTCCCCAGCTTACCGGATAGAGCAATGTGGAGCAACAGGCAGCAGTGTGGAGTAGTGGTTAGGGCTCTGGACTCTTGACTGGAGGGTTGTGGGTTCAATCCCAGGTGGGGGACTCTGTTGCTGTACCCTGGAGCAAGATACTTTACTTATATTGCTCCAGTAAAAAAAAAAAAAAACTGTATAAATGGGTAATTGTATGTAAAAAAAATAAATAATAATATGTAAAAATAATGTGATATCTTGTAACAATTGTAAGTCGCCCTGGATAAGGGCATCTACTAAGAAATAAATAATAATAATAAAAGTTGATCAGAGTACTCAAATAGGATTGTATTTACTCACATTGCAGGTCTTTGTGGTATGTCTTGTATAGAAGTTATACTTCCACAACCTCTGCAGAAACAACATAAAGAACCTCCCTAAAACAGTAAGGTCTGAATTTTGGGTCCCCCTATTTCAGCAACAACATTGATGATTTTTAAATAAAGCAAAGAAAATAGATAATCAAAGATAATTAATCCAGTTTTACTTACAGGACTACTGTAAGAGCTACAGATCTTTATGCCACATCTGTTGGCAAAAACCATTATATATTCCCTGCATCTTACATTGCTGTAATAAGCCATTTTCCCCGCGTTTTACAGTACACATCATTGAATTTGTACTAACTGCACAGCATTGAAATGCATGGAGCTGAGCTGAGTACAGTAAAGTCGTTATACTTCTTACCCAGGGCAGCAGTGTGGAGTAGTGGTTAGGGCTTTGGACTCTTGACCGGAGGGTCATGGGTTCAATCCCAGGTGGGGGACTCTGTTGCTGTACCCTTGGGCAAGGTACTTTACCTAGATTGCTCCAGTAAAAAACCCAACTGTATAAATGGGTAATTGTATGTAAAAATAATGTGATATCTTGTAACAATTGTAAGTCTCCCTGGATAAGGGCGGCTGCTAAAAAATAAATAATAATAATACCCATGCCTCCCTTCCTGAAGGGAGCACACAGCCCAGTACACTGTCTGTACACAGAGATGCAATTGAAATGCATGGAGCTGAGCTGAGCACAGTAAAGTCTTTATACTTCTTATCCATGACTCCCCTTCCTGCAGGGAGCACACAGCCCAGTACACTGTCTGTACACAGAGATGCAATTGAAATGCATGGAGCTGAGCTGAGCACAGTAAAGTCATTATACTTCTTATCCATGACTCCCCTTCCTGCAGGGAGCACACAGCCCAGTACGCTGTCTGTACACAGAGATGCAATTGAAATGCATGGAGCTGAGCTGAGCTGAGCACAGTAAAGTCATCATATTTCTTATCCATGCCTCCCCTTCCTGCAGGGAGCACACAGCCCAGTACACTGTCTGTACACAGAGATGCAATTGAAATGCATGGAGCTGAGCTGAGCACAGTAAAGTCATTATACTTCTTATCCATGCCTCCCCTTCCTGCAGGGAGCACACAGCCCAGTACACTGTCTGTACACAGGGATTTGCTGGGGAGGAACATTCACATCTCTTGTATATTTCTGTTTACACAGGTGTAAAAAAGCAGATTTTCTGCAGTCTGTTCCGGTTGAGAGCAAAAATAATTAGAACAAATTGAACTAGGTGCTGAATATGTCACTGGAGCCTCACAGGGCAGGCAGAGGATTGTAAGGAATTTTGTAATAGCTTTTGTATTAGAACTAATTATTCTTTTATAATGTGATTTTCTACAGCAAACAAACTGAGAAGCTGGGTGTGGTATTTGAGCTCAGGAATGTAAGAAGAGAAGGGGCCTCTGCTTGCATGGGGGAAGGATGGGTGAATCTCAGAGATAACAGCTTCAGAAGGAATGTCTGTTAGGTTTGGGAGAGTACACATTGAACATGGAGGAAGGAGGGGTCATAAATGACATTATTACAAGGGTGTGTTTTGGAATCTACTCAATTAAAGTAAATACATTCTCTGGGGCTCAGTTCTCAATCTCACTGTAGTCCAGAGCTGGCTACTCCATCCATTTAAAAATATTATTTTTCTAAGCTATACCAATAAACATATTTGACATCAATAATATTGTTTATCAGTTTAATATCTCTTACAGGATACATGTTTAATTGCACTTTCTTATCCTGTATCTACTGTGATTGCTTTTAAATGTTATTTAAACCCACTGTGCATCATCTTCTAATGGCAGTGACTGAAATATCTCAGAATCCACTTTCTGAGAATGGCTGCTTCATTCGGTTCTGTAAGGGGGATATATATCTAGAAGTATATCATTTTCTATTCTGATTATCAAGGAATTTAATGATTCCTATTCATTAGACATTCTATGTGATGTTCTTCTCTGAAAATAACATCAGATTTGTAAACTATAGCACATAGCAGGATATTCCCCTTGATTCAAGTTCCAGATTGAGGTTGATATATATATATATATATCAACCCTGCTGCCCCTCCACCCTCTCTGTCACCCCCTGGACCTCTCTGATCACTATTTCATCTCTTTTTCTCTGTCTCTCCCCCCTCTCCCTGCTCCTCCTACCCCCACTGTCACCTCTCGCCGTAACCTCCGCTCTCTCTCCCCCTCTGTCCTTGCCTCGACTGCTCTCTCTCACCTCCCTCCTATCGACTCCTTTTCACAACTCTCCGTAGACTCTGCTACCTCCACCCTCTTCTCCTGACCTGGGGATCTCTGGCACTGCTCTGGCCTGGTTCTCCTCCTACCTCTCCAACCGCACTTACCAGGTAACCTGGCGTGGAGCAACCTCCACACCTCACCTACTCTTAACTGGAGTCCCCCAAGGGTCAGTCTTGGGTCCTCTCCTGTTCTCTCTCTACACCCACTCCCTGGGCCCCCTCATCGCATCCTATGGTTTCTCATACCATTTCTATGCTGATGATGCTCAGATTTTCCTCTCCTTCCCCACCTCTGACTCCACCATCTCCTCCCGTATCTCTACCTGTCTGTCTGCTATTTCCTCCTGGATGCACTCGCATCACCTCAAACTCAACCTCTCTAAATCTGACCTCCTTTTCTTTCCCTCCTCCTCCCCCTCCTCTGATCTCTCTATCTCTGTTCCTCTGGAATCTACCACACTCTCTCCCTCTTCCTCCGCTAAGAACCTTGGAGTCACCCTGGACCCCTGCCTCTCTTATTCCCAGCACATCTCCACTCTGGCATGCACTTGCCGATTCTTCCTGAGCAACATCCGAAGAATCCGACCCTTCCTCACCAACTATGCTACCCAGCTCCTGGTCCAGGCCCTGGTACTCTCCCGCCTAGACTACTGCAACTCCCTCCTGGCTGGCCTCCCTGCGTCCGCCACCCATCCGCTCCAGCTCATCCAGAACTCTGCTGCCCGCCTGGTGTTCTCTCTGCCTCGGTTCGCCCACGCTACTCCACTACTCCGCTCACTCCACTGGCTCCCGATCACCGCTCGCATCCAGTTCAAGACTCTTGTACTAGCATACAGATGCCTTGACCAGACTGCACCCAGCTACCTCCAGACCCTCATCTCTCCCTACACCCCCACTCGACCTCTCCGCTCCGCCTGCACTAGAAGACTAGCTCTACCTCCGCTACGCTCCCCTCCTTCTCCACCCTTGCTCCGCAGAGGTGGAACGACCTTCCTACAGATGTCAGGACTGCCCAGTCCCTGACCACATTCCGGCGCCTCCTTAAGATTCACCTCTTCAAACAGCACCTGTAGAACTCCTCTGTTGTATCCTGGGACACTATAACCCTTCATTTAAATATGCTTTATTTTGCTCTTATCTGCCCCCTATTTTACTGCATTTAATCCTGTACTTCAGAATATTGTAATCTGCCAAGTGTTTAACCTGTAGTATTTTGTACTTAATCATATCCTGATGTAACTATCACTATTTAATCATATCACTATTATCTGCTGTATTATTGAATTGTGATTTGTCACACTTGAACAAAAATTATTGTATATCTTGCTCTTATTGTATTACTTGTATTGTAACACTTGAAATGTATTTGCTTGCGATTGTAAGTCGCCCTGGATAAGGGTGTCTGCTAAGAAATAAATAATAATAATAATAATAATAATAATAATAATAATAATAATAAATATATAAGCAAGCTTGTAATTGACACTATTCTGTTTATTTTACACAGTAATGATTTATTCGTACAATATGACAAAACAAACAATAATAGAATTCAAGTGATTCGTCAAAGCAACCTCTATAGAGTTAAATAGCCAGCGACGCCTAATTGAGATACTGATAATCAGGATTTCTGCTTAAATAGGTTACAGCTGTGGGAGACGGTTCTTCCCAATGCTATTTATGTTTAATTGGGACGTCACTTTGTTTAATTGGGATACAATAAAATGTAAAATGATGAACAGAGATTGCTTTTCAGAACATGACAGGTTTGCGTAGCACAGTGCAGGAAGCATGTGATTACGCTGTGACTTGTGTAAATTGTGTAAACCAGGAGTCTCCTGTGGTTTCTCAGGATGCTGTTGCAATGAAAGTTGGCGTGCCTCACCTTGTGATAAGATGGGATTTCATTATTTTCATTTCATGTAGAAATAAAAAAACAGCGATTAATTTTGTATAGGAATTAAAAAAAAAAAAACAATTGACTTATTGTAAAGTATGTATTTAACATTTAATCATAATGTGATGTGATTTCATTCTTTTTCATTTTGAAACAAAAACGTGTGATAAGGTTGTCTCATATGCCTCTTGTTTAATTGGGACAGCTGCTTATTCGGGATATTTTTACTTCTCCTGAGGCATTCCGATAAAGCACCACTGACTGTATAAGAGATTCTCTCAAAACCATTTAACTTAAAACTCCTGTCAGTTACATGCAGTTACACTGGGGACTCTTCCCTACAGTAGTTTCCCATAAACAAAAACAAACAAGAAACAAGCATTAAGCTGTGATTCTTAAAGATAATCCTTCATTCCTGAAATATCTGGTTCTGTATCTAAGATATTTTCCACCAGTGTATGACAAAGTAACTCCTAAAGTATTACATACAAGACATTCTCTCATAATGACTTGGCAATGGAGACCACTATTACAACAATTACAGGCTGATAGGCTGCCTTGCGTTACCGTATTGTGGGTGAGAGCGGGCAGCTGTGTTTAAAGTATTTGATGCCTGTAAAAAGAGCAAAAGAGCTTTGTCTTTATCAGAAGATGCCTTTTTGCCTTTGCATTGTCTTTAAAAAAGAGTTCTTCGAGTCAGTCTGGAGATGACAAAAGCATTTACCAGGATCTTTGCAACAGCAGATGCTTACCCCTCTGACTCATCTTTGCAGCTTCTTTATGCAGTTCTAGTTTTTGTAATTGCAGGCTGATTTCAAGTCTGCATGTTGCCTTTTTTGGTTGCTGCCTGGCCACATCAAAGATATGAATGAAAGGGGAAAGAGTTCAGAGGAATAGTTACACAGTAATAGGAGAGCTTACAGCTCCATAGAACTTCTTTCATGGTCCAGACCTCAAAGGGATATTGCTAATGCACCATGTCTTTGGTACTGATAGGAAAACACAAGGCACTCAGGCATTTCCAAGTACTGGATCACAAAAAAACTCTATACATTTAAAGGCTACTCGAAGAATACAACAACAACATTTCATTTATATAGCGCTCTTCATAACAAGTATCAAGCTCTTCAATACAAGCTTTATTCAAAGGAAATTAATTTGTACTGCATCATGGGAACTGAAATGCCTACACTATGGGGATAATAGTAGTTCTTTTGTAGCTGTGATTAATTGGATGGGATTAAAAACCTAGCTCACTTTTATTATATGATAAAAGTAGCAGTGCTCTGGCATGGTCCAGTTTTGAAATTAATCTTGCTTAAAAAATGAAAGACGCTTCAGATCCCTTGTCTCACAGATAGAAATCCATCAATGTAATCACAGCTCAGAATGGGCCATGAATCTCAATGTTCTTGTATTATTATTATTATTTATTTCTTGGCTAACGCCCTTATCCAGGGCGACTTACAATTGTTACAAGATATCACATTATTTTTACATACAATTACCCATTTATACAGCTGGGTTTTTACTGGAGCAATCTAGGTAAAGTACCTTGCTCAAGGGCACAGCAGCAGTGTCCCCACCGGGATTTGAACCCACGACCCTCCGGTCAAGAGTCCAGAGCCCTAACCTCTACTCCACACTGCTGCCCATGTATTTCATCCGTGTCCTCACACCTCGGAATGGGCAGGCTCTCAGTGTTCTTGTATCATCAATGTACTCACAGCTCGGAATGGGCCATGAATCTCAATGTTCTTGTATCTCATCAGTGTCCTCACAGCTTGGAATGGGCAGGCTCTCAGTGTTCTTGTATCTCATCAGTGTCCTCACAGCTTGGAATGGGCAGGCTCTCAGTGTTCTTGTATCTCATCAATGTACTCACAGCTCGGGATGGGCCATGAATCTCAATGTTCTTGTATCTCATCAGTGTCCTCACAGCTTGGAATGGGCAGGCTCTCAGTGTTCTTGTATCTCATCAGTGTCCTCACAGCTCGGAATGGGCAGGCTCTCAGTGTTCTTGTATCTCATCAGTGTCCTCACAGCTCGGAATGGGCCATGAATCTCAATGTTCTTGTATCTCATCAGTGTCCTCACAGCTCGGAATGGGCAGGCTCTCAGTGTTCTTGTATCTCATCAGTGTCCTCACAGCTCGGAATGGGCAGGCTCTCAGTGTTCTTGTATCTCATCAGTGTCCTCACAGCTCGGAATGGGCAGGCTCTCAGTGTTCTTGTATCTCATCAGTGTCCTCACAGCTCGGAATGGGCCATGAATCTCAATGTTCTTGTATCTCATCAGTGTCCTCACAGCTCGGAATGGGCAGGCTCTCAGTGTTCTTGTATCTCTTGTTGTAATAAAATATTAGTAATGTAGCCCAATAGTGGACCTCTTGGGGGTCCATTAAATTACCTTTGTGATAATCGGCTTTATTGTCTTTATTGTGTTTCATTTCAGTCATATTCGCATCCCTGGGGTCAAGCTGCAATCAGGCTTTTTTTTCAGTACATGGCAAAGGAAATCAAAATTCATTACCCTCTTTTGAAATATCAATACCTTTTAGTGTCAAAGAAATAATTGTTTTGTAAACATTTAGGTGACAATGGATCTCTAGCCCAATGAGAACAGCCCCCCTGTGCCACTAATGGATTCTGAGCTGAGAACACGCATCATATATATCATCTCTGCTGGCGAAAACATGTTTGCACTGAAAATGGTTGCCTGTATGCAACAAAATACCAGTGTAAAATCTGAAAACCTATTGTAATTGATTCATTGAAAATTGGTAGCTACTAGGATTGTATAGTCAAAATTAAAAACTGAAGTAAGAGATACTGTATCATATGTTGAACATGCAAAAAATAGTGGACCCTATACCTAACTCTAAACATTACATAAACCCTCGAAACCCTAAACCTAACCCTAACCCTAACCCTCCAAACCCTAAACCCAACCCTAACCCTCCAAACCCTAACCCTAACCCTCCAAACCCTAACCCTAACCCTCCTAACCCTAACCCTAACCCTAACCCTAACCCTCCAAACCCTAAACCCAACCCTAACCCTAACCCTAACCCTCCAAACCCTAACCCTAACCCTAACCCTTCAAACCCTAACCCTAACCCTAACCCTCCAGAGCCTAAACCCAACCCTAACCCTTCAAACCCTAACCCTAACCCTAACCCTCCAGACCCTAAACCCTAACCCTAACCCTCCAGACCCTAAACCCTAACCCTAACCCTAACCCTAACCCTCCAAACCCTAACCCTAACCCTCCAAACCCTAACCCTAACCCTCCAAACCCTAACCCTAACCCTAACCCTCCAAACCCTAACCCTAACCCTCCAAACCTTATCCCTAACCCTAACCCTAACCCTCCAAACCCTAACCCTCCAAACCCTAACCCTAACCCTTCAAACCCTAACCCTAACCCTCCAAACCCTAACCCAAACCCTAACCCTAACCCTTCAAACCCTAACCCTAACCCTCCAAACCCTAACCCTTTTCTGATACCATTGTGTACTTACATATAATTGATAATTTGCCATTCAGTGAAATAATCCTGTAATGCTTCAGTCCTCAGCTCTTGTGTACTGCAGTACAATGAGCTCAGCATGGTTTGTATAGAGAGGGGTGATACTTCCTGTAATGCTCCAGTCCTCAGCTCTTGTGTACTGCAGTACAGTGGGCTCAGCATGGTTTGTATAGAAAGGGGTGATCCTCCCTGTTATGCACTGTCAACATCCCGGTCTGTATGCACGGGATGCCACCTCCACAGTGAAGTCAACACACTGTCAACATCCCGGTCTGTATGCATGGGATGCGACCTCCACAGTGAAGTCAACACACTGTCAACATCCCAGTCTGCATGCACGGGATCCCACCTCCACAGTGAAGTCAACACACTGTCAACATCCCGGTCTGTATGCATGGGATGCCACCTCCACAGTGAAGTCAACACACTGTCAACATCCCGGTCTGTATGCATGGGATGCCACCTCCACAGTGAAGTCAACACACTGTCAACATCCCGGTCTGTATGCACGGGATGCCACCTCCACAGTGAAGTCAACACACTGTCAACATCCTGGTCTTTATGCACGGGATGCCACCTCCACAGGGAAGTCAACTCTTGTCGTAATAAAAAGCATGCGCTGTGAAACTGTCTCTGAAATAATTTCATGTTGCAACAAAGCTGGAAACTATATTGATCGTTTGAAAAAAGGAGTAACGCAGGCATATCTCTGTCATGAATATAGGTTGTTAAAAAGCACAAGATAGTTCTTTTTATTTTAACATGTGTGTGGATAGTTCATTATTATTTTAACGTGTGTGTGGATAGGTCTTTATTATTTTAACGTGTGTGTGGATAGGTCTTTATTATTTTAACGTGTGTGGATAGTTCATTATTATTTTAATGTGTGGATAGTTCATTATTATTTTAACGTGGGTGGATAGTTCATTATTTTAATGTGTGTAGATAGTTCATTATTATTTTAACGTGTGTGGATAGTTCATTATTATTTTAACGTGGGTGGATAGTTCATTATTATTTTAATGTGTAGGTAGTTCATTATTATTTTAACGTGTGTATGGATAGTTCATTATTATTTTAACGTATGTGGATAGTTCATTATTATTTCAACGTGTGCGTGGATAGGTCTTTATTATTTAAATGTGTGTTGATAGTTCATTATTATTTTAACGTGTGTGTGGATAGTTCATTATTATTTTAACGTGGGTGTGGATAGTTCATTATTATTTCAACGTGTGCGTGGATAGGTCTTTATTATTTAAATGTGTGTGGATAGTTCATTATTATTTTAACGTGGGTGGATAGTTCCTTATTTCCTGTCTGTTTCGACGCCCAGTTGATTTTATTAAGTGACTGGTAAGAATGTTTTGGACATTCCTTTATCCTGTTGAAAAAGAGGAACTGGACCAAATACAAAACTTTATCCTGCAGGTATATTACAAAGTGCACAGGGTTACTGCAATCATCTGACTTTCTAATTTACAGTAAAGCGTTCAATAGTTTTACTTTATTCTTGACCCATCTGAATGAGCTCTTCAGCCAGCATTGCTGTAGAGTAAATCACGTGAACATGCATGGCCAGCTAAAAACCAGCAAGCTGGCCTCCCTGATCAGAGACCAGCGCTGGGCATTTCTGGAAATTAACTATCACTGCAGCTGTCACATTGGAGATGGGATTCTTTCAATACTACAGTATGTATTTCCAATTAACTGAGAGCAAACAAAAAACAACATCTGTCTGAAGGGTATTAAAGGTTCAACGGTGTTTGAAATGTTATAGTTAATTGCTGTGTTTCAGAAGAGTGGTATCGCTTTTCTTCTACTGGTAATTCCTGTAATTGGATGTTGAGTAATGCTTAATAAGGCTCTGTAGCATGGCTGCTTGTAGGACTCAGAAAGGTGAAGGTCTCAGGGTTAGCTACAGTACTGTGATACAGAAGCAGTGTCTCAGGGTTAGCTGTGGTACTGTGATACAGAAGCAGTGTCTCAGGGTTAGCTGTGGTACTGTACTACAGAAGCAGTGTCTCAGGGTTAGCTACAGTACAGTGATACAGAAGCAGTGTCTTAGGGTTAGCTACAGTACTGTGATACAGAAGCAGTGTCTCAGGGTTAACTGTGGTACTGTGATACAGAAGCAGTGTCTCAGGGTTAACTGTGGTACTGTAATACAGAAGCAGTGTCTCAGGGTTATCTACAGTACTGTGATACATCCCAGTCTGTATGCATGGGATGCGACCTCCACAGTGAAGTCAACACACTGTCAACATCCCGGTCTGCATGCACGGGATCCCACCTCCACAGTGAAGTCAACACACTGTCAACATCCCGGTCTGTATGCACGGGATGCCACCTCCACAGTGAAGTCAACACACTGTCAACATCCCGGTCTGCATGCACGGGATCCCACCTCCACAGTGAAGTCAACACACTGTCAACATCCCGGTCTGTATGCACGGGATGCCACCTCCACAGTGAAGTCAACACACTGTCAACATCCCGGTCTGTATGCACGGGATGCCACCTCCACAGTGAAGTCAACACACTGTGAACATCCCGGTCTGTATGCACGGGATGCCACCTCCACAGTGAAGTCAACACACTGTGAACATCCCGGTCTGTATGCACGGGATCGCACCTCCACAGTGAAGTCAACACACTGTCAACATCCCGGTCTGTATGCACGGGATGCCACCTCCACAGGGAAGTCAACTCTTGTCATAATAAAAAGCATGCGCTGTGTAACTGTCTCTGAAATAATTTCATGTTGCAACAAAGCTGGAAACTATATTGATCGTTTGAAAAAAGGAGTAACGCAGGCATATCTCTGTCATGAATATAGGTTGTTAAAAAGCACAAGATAGTTCTTTTTATTTTAACGTGTGTGTGGATAGGTCTTTATTATTTTAATGTGCGGGATTGGTCTTTATTATTTTAATGTGTGTGGATAGTTCATTATTATTTAACGTGTGTGTGTGGATAGTTCATTATTATTTTAATGTGTGTGGATAGTTCATTATTATTTTAATGTGTGTGGATAGTTCATTATTATTTTAACGTGGGTGGATAGTTCATTATTATTTCAACGTGTTGCGTGGATAGTTCATTATTATTTTAATGTGTGTGGATAGTTCATTATTATTTTAATGTGTGTGGATAGTTCATTATTATTTTAATGTGTGTGGATAGTTCATTATTATTTTAACGTGGGTGGATAGTTCATTATTATTTCAACGTGTTGCGTGGATAGTTCATTATTATTTTAATGTGTGTGGATAGTTCATTATTATTTTAATGTGTGTAGATAGTTCATTATTATTTTAACGTGGGTGGATAGTTCATTATTTTAATGTGTGTGCGGATAGTTCATTATTATTTTAACGTGTGTGGATAGTTCATTATTATTTCAATGTGTGCATGGATAGTTCATTATTATTTTAATGTGTGTGGATAGTTCATTATTATTTTAACGTGGGTGGATAGTTCATTATTTTAATGTGTGTGCGGATAGTTCATTATTATTTTAACGTGGGTGGATAGTTCATTATTATTTTAACGTGTGTAGATAGTTCATTATTATTTTAATGTGTGTGGATAGTTCATTATTATTTTAATGTGTGTGGATAGTTCATTATTATTTTAATGTGTGGATAGTTCATTATTTTAATGTGTGCGGATAGTTCATTATTATTTTAACGTGGGTGGATAGTTCATTATTATTTTAATGTGTGTGGATAGTTCATTATTATTTTAATGTGTGTGGATAGTTCATTATTATTTTAATGTGTGGATAGTTCATTATTTTAATGTGTGCGGATAGTTCATTATTATTTCAACGTGGGTGGATAGTTCATTATTATTTTAACGTGTGCGTGGATAGTTCATTATTATTTTAATGTGTGGATAGTTCATTATTATTTTAATGTGTGGATAGTTCATTATTATTTTAACGTGGGTGGATAGTTCATTATTATTTTAAAGTGTGTGGATAGTTCATTATTATTTTAATGTGTGGATAGTTCATTATTATTTTAACGTGGGTGGATAGTTCATTATTATTTTAACGTGTGTGGATAGTTCATTATTATTTTAATGTGTGGATAGTTCATTATTTTAATGTGTGTAGATAGTTCATTCTTATTTTAATATGTGGATAGTTCATTATTATTTTAATGTGTGGATAGTTCATTATTATTTTAACGTGGGTGGATAGTTCATTATTTTAATGTGTGGATAGTTCATTATTATTTTAACGTGTGTGGATAGTTCATTATTATTTTAATGTGTGTGGATAGTTCATTATTATTTTAATGTGTGTGGATAGTTCATTATTATTTTAACGTGGGTGGATAGTTCATTATTATTTCAACGTGTTGCGTGGATAGTTCATTATTGTTTTAATGTGTGTGGATAGTTCATTATTATTTTAATGTGTGTGGATAGTTCATTATTATTTTAATGTGTGTGGATAGTTCATTATTATTTTAACGTGTGTAGATAGTTCATTATTATTTTAACGTGGGTGGATAGTTCATTATTTTAATGTGTGTGCGGATAGTTCATTATTATTTTAACGTGTGTGGATAGTTCATTATTATTTCAATGTGTGCATGGATAGTTCATTATTATTTTAATGTGTGTGGATAGTTCATTATTATTTTAACGTGGGTGGATAGTTCATTATTTTAATGTGTGCGGATAGTTCATTATTATTTTAACGTGGGTGGATAGTTCATTATTATTTTAACGTGTGTGTGTGGATAGTTCATTATTATTTTAATGTGTGTAGATAGTTCATTATTATTTTAACGTGTGTGGATAGTTCATTATAATTTTAATGTGTGGATAGTTCATTATTATTTTAACGTGGGTGGATAGTTCATTATTATTTTAAAGTGTGTGGATAGTTCATTATTATTTTAATGTGTGGATAGTTCATTATTATTTTAACGTGGGTGGATAGTTCATTATTATTTTAACGTGTGTGGATAGTTCATTATTATTTTAATGTGTGGATAGTTCATTATTATTTTAAGGTGGGTGGATAGTTCATTATTTTAATGTGTGTAGATAGTTCATTCTTATTTTAATATGTGGATAGTTCATTATTATTTTAATGTGTGGATAGTTCATTATTATTTTAACGTGGGTGGATAGTTCATTATTTTAATGTGTGGATAGTTCATTATTTTAATGTGCGTGGATAGTTCATTATTATTTTAACGTGTGTGGATAGTTCATTATTATTTTAATGTGTGTGGATAGTTCATTATTATTTCAACGTGTGTGGATAGTTCATTATTATTTCAACGTGTTGCGTGGATAGTTCATTATTGTTTTAATGTGTGTGGATAGTTCATTATTATTTTAACGTGTGTAGATAGTTCATTATTATTTTAACGTGGGTGGATAGTTCATTATTTTAATGTGTGTGCGGATAGTTCATTATTATTTTAACGTGGGTGGATAGTTCATTATTTTAATGTGTGTGTGGATAGTTCATTATTGTTTTAATGTGTGTGGATAGTTCATTATTATTTCAATGTGTGCGTGGATAGTTCATTATTATTTTAATGTGTGTGGATAGTTCATTATTATTTTAATGTGTGGATAGTTCATTATTATTTTAACGTGGGTGGATAGTTCATTATTTTAATGTGTGTAGATAGTTCATTATTAATTTAACGTGTGTGGATAGTTCATTATTATTTTAATGTGTGTGGATAGTTCATTATTATTTTTATGTGTGGATAGTTCATTATTTTAACGTGTGTGGATAGTTCATTATCATTTTAACGTGGGTGGATAGTTCATTATTATTTTAAAGTGTGTGTGGATAGTTCATTATTATTTTAACGTGGGTGTGGATAGTTCATTATTATTTTAACGTATGTGGATAGTTCATTATTATTTTAACGTGGGTGGATAGTTCATTATTATTTTAATGTGTAGGTAGTTCATTATTATTTTAACGTGTGTGTGGATAGTTCATTATTATTTTAACGTATGTGGATAGTTCATTATTATTTCAACGTGTGCGTGGATAGGTCTTTATTATTTAAATGTGTGTTGATAGTTCATTATTATTTTAAAGTGTGTGTGGATAGTTCATTATTATTTTAACGTGGGTGTGGATAGTTCATTATTATTTTAACGTATGTGGATAGTTCATTATTATTTTAACGTGGGTGGATAGTTCATTATTATTTTAATGTGTAGGTAGTTCATTATTATTTTAACGTGTGTGTGGATAGTTCATTATTATTTTAACGTATGTGGATAGTTCATTATTATTTCAACGTGTGCGTGGATAGGTCTTTATTATTTAAATGTGTGTTGATAGTTCATTATTATTTTAAAGTGTGTGTGGATAGTTCATTATTATTTTAACGTGGGTGTGGATAGTTCATTATTATTTCAACGTGTGCGTGGATAGGTCTTTATTATTTAAATGTGTGTGGATAGTTCATTATTATTTTAACGTGGGTGGATAGTTCCTTATTTCCTGTCTGTTTCGACGCCCAGTTGATTTTATTAAGTGACTGGTAAGAATGTTTTGGACATTCCTTTATCCTGTTGAAAAAGAGGAACTGGACTAAATACAAAACTTTATCCTGCAGGTATATTACAAAGTGCACAGGGTTACTGCAATCATCTGACTTTCTAATTTACAGTAAAGCGTTCAATAGTTTTACTTTATTCTTGACCCATCTGAATGAGCTCTTCAGCCAGCATTGCTGTAGAGTAAATCACGTGAACATGCATGGCCAGCTAAAAACCAGCAAGCTGGCCTCCCTGATCAGAGACCAGCGCTGGGCATTTCTGGAAATTAACTATCACTGCAGCTGTCACATTGGAGATGGGATTCTTTCAATACTACAGTATGTATTTCCAATTAACTGAGAGCAAACAAAAAACAACATCTGTCTGAAGGGTATTAAAGGTTCAACGGTGTTTGAAATGTTATAGTTAATTGCTGTGTTTCAGAAGAGTGGTATCGCTTTTCTTCTACTGGTAATTCCTGTAATTGGATGTTGAGTAATGCTTAATAAGGCTCTGTAGCATGGCTGCTTGTAGGACTCAGAAAGGTGAAGGTCTCAGGGTTAGCTACAGTACTGTGATACAGAAGCAGTGTCTCAGGGTTAGCTACAGTACTGTGATACAGAAGCAGTGTCTCAGGGTTAGCTGTGGTACTGTGATACAGAAGCAGTGTCTCAGGGTTAGCTGTGGTACTGTAATACAGAAGCAGTGTCTCAGGGTTAGCTGTGGTACTGTAATACAGAAGCAGTATCTCAGGGTTAGCTACAGTACTGTGATACAGAAGCAGTGTCTTAGGGTTAGCTACAGTACTGTGATACAGAAGCAGTGTCTCAGGGTTAACTGTGGTACTGTAATACAGAAGCAGTGTCTCAGGGTTATCTACAGTACTGTGATACAGAAGCAGTGTCTCAGGGTTAGCTACAGTACTGTGATACAGAAGCAGTGTCTCAGGGTTAGCTACAGTACTGTGATACAGAAGCAGTGTCTCAGGGTTAGCTACAGTACTGTGATACAGAAGCAGTGTCTCAGGGTTAGCTGTGGTACTGTAATAAAGAAGCAGTGTCTCAGGGTTAGCTAGGGTACTGTAATTAGTCTTGAAGGGTTTTACTTTCCACAGCCCTGTCCACTTCATTTTTCCACAGCCCTGCCCACTTCATTTGTGTACTCTATCATTGTTCCCACTAAAGAATTACATTGGTTGTCTGATATAATTGAATGCAGACCTGCATGAGTACTGTGAATGCCTGGCTGCTGTAGTTGGTATAGGATTTAAAAAGACAGCATATGCATTGTCTTTACACAGGTATATTTTAATTATCTAACAAGCACGGAATCTTAATACCACCGTCCTAAAGTTTATAAACTTCACTTGCATAATGTGCAGTAATGCCATCAGTCTGCCCCCCTTCTGTCTGGAGGTTTCAGTTCAAGGGCCCCTTTACAATGTTCGCTCCACTGAATGGTTACAATAAAAGGCAGAATAATCTTATTACACCGTGTAACAAATTTTTATTTATTTTTTTGGTTCATGGGTAGTAAGTGTTATTTCCTAATTGCTTATGCCTCAAAAGTATAGAAAATGGCTATTATTCCTCACAAACTTTGCTTTTGTGACCAGGACAGTGATATTCTGAAATTTACCTATTTTCCAGAACATTCCAGATAAATTCAGTGCTGAGTAAACTTGGAGTAACTTCTAGAACTTTCTAGAACTTTCCAGTACTATAAATAGTAGTATAAATACAGGGGCCTTAAGCCCACCAGTTCAGTTTAGTTCCAGCTGCCTAAGTGGACAGCAGGGACACCAAGGCGCACTACCACAGGCGGGACTGGCCACAGCGGACCGAGTTCTCCGTGGGGAGGAATAACGTCAAGTGGGAGCCACTGGTGGACCCCCGGAAGGTGCTGATGCCACCACTGCACATCAAATTGGGCCTTATGAAACAATTTGTCAGAGCTCTAGATAAGGAGTCGGCAGCCTTCAAGTGCCTTCAAGACTTCTTCCCTAAGCTGTCTGAGGCAAAGGTCAAAGCCGGTGTCTTCGTTGGACCACAGATAAAGAAGATCCTGGAGTGCAATGAATTCCCCAAGAAGCTCACTAGTAAGAACAGCTTTGTCGCAGTGGTTCGGGGCTTCCTGGGCAATCACAAGGCCGAAAACTGTGTGGAGCTGGTTGAGACTCTGGTGAAGAACTACGGCACAATGGGCTGTAGGATGTCCCTCAAAGTCCATATCCTTGATGCTCATCTTGATAACTTCAAGGAGAACATGGGAGCGTACTCGGAGGAGCAAGGCGAGCGCTTCCACCAGGATATACTGGACTTTGAACGCCGCTACCAAGGACAGTATAACAAGAACATGATGGGAGACTACATTTGGGGGCTGATTCGTGAAAGTGATTTACAGTATAATCGTATATCTCGAAAAACTACTCACTTCTAAATCTCTTGTAGTCATTTTTGTATTACTTTAGTATAAATACATGTAAATTTGGATTCATATGTTGTTTTTTTCTGACTTTATGTGAACGAAAAGACAAATTCGCCCGTTTTCTCATTGGAAATAGGTAAATAGGTAGCTTTTGAGGCATAAGCAATTAGGAAATAACACTTACTACCCAGGAACAAAAATTGTGTTACATAGTGATATCAAATGTATTCAACCAACCAATGATCCCGACTGAGTCAGGGGTACTGGGGACAACATTTGCTGAACAAAGCATTTGCATGTCATTTCATATTGGTGCTAACCTTTCAAATATAATCTTCTTTTCTGCAAGCTGTTTTTGAGCAGCCCCACTCTGATTGGGTTACACGGCGCAGGCAGAGTGCACTGAACACATCTCAATCCAGTGGCATATGAATAGGCTTGGTGAAGCAGGTATCCATTGGCAGCAGTCCAAGGGTTAATTAGGCAGTGACTGTGGAAATGCACAGCTGGTCCAGGCTTGTCTCCCTCAGTCTGTGGCTCTGACACACTTTCTCAAATGGATGACTTCTTTCCATGATGGTAACTTTTAATGATAATGAATGGAAGTTGCATCAAAAGGTCATTCGAATGATAACAAATAAAAATAATATATGAATTTTGACAAATTGCATATTTTTAAAATATGGTTTTTGTATTAGTTATCTGTATAATTAAACATAAAAAAATAGAAATACAAATGTTACTCCTTGATGTTTTATTGGATTTCGTTACATTTGTGGTCAATATTTGAAAGAGTTAGTGGAAATGAGTTTGGGCAGTAGAATTGTTGACAGCATGCAGTATATGGATTTCCTGTGCTGCTTTAACTGACCAGAGGCTCTGTTCAATCAATCAGAACAGCGGCTGAACTAAACACTGCCGCTCATTAAGACAGGTGTGAGTTAACAGAAATCCCGCGTATAATAGTGCATGTGAGTCTGTGAGTCTCCTTGGTGTATTACAGCAGTGTTTGGATCCAAAGTCCATTTAGTTCCATTGACCCCCCCCCCCATCACTTATAGCCCCCCCCCCCCGGGAGGTACCCTCCGTACTGACTACGCAGAGCGAGCCACACTCAGGAGGCTTGTGCTGTTCTGACATCTGGAGCCATTGATTATTGTCACGGTAGATTATCATGAATCCTACACAAGTTTCAAGGAGAATGAAAATAAGGGGCTGCTTCTACATCCATGTGTAAAGCATACTGTCAATTAGAACAGCTTTTCTATTGGATCTGTTGAGATAGTTCGTTGATCTCTAAATTAGAGAAAGCAAGCATAACAGATTCTAAGGGGCAAGCAGCTTTTGTACAAACATTTAGAAATGTATATTTGTAACTTGACTGTACAAGTTCTCTTTGTAACTTACCAGATACTGCTCTGAACATTTTTAACCCATTTTTAAATCGTAATGTTTTTCGTAATACTGGGAACATCCATGTTATATAAATTAATCACTGTTGAAAAATTCAGATTCACTATAATCAGACATCAGTTATTCTGCTAAAAAAATCCTCTAATCGTCTTGCCATCTAGAATGAATTTCTGTAGAGTGGACATGTTTATATTGTTGTGAGGATATCGATTTCTGTACATAAACAGTAAGCAGAAACACAGAATAACCTATTACCAAGCGGATTCTATTTGCAGATTTTGCATTTGTGAATTTATTTATTTAATTTTTTCTATAGGAGGCTAGTGGTATATACAAATCTATAGGAGGCTAGAGGTATATACAAATCAATAGGAGGCTAGAGGTATATACAAATCTATAGGAGGCTAGTTATATATAAATCTACAGGAGGCTAGTTATATACAAATCTATAGGAAGCTAGAGGTATATACAAATCAATAGGAGGCTAGAGGTATATACAAATCTATAGGAGGCTAGAGGTATATACAAATCAATAGGAGGCTAGAGGTATATACAAATATATAGGAAGCTAGAGGTATATACAAATCTATAAGAGGTTAGAGGTATATACAAATCTATAGGAGGCTAGAGGTATATACATATCTTGGTGAAAACTGTTACAAATTCAAGACAGTCGTGGTGTTAACGGTGTGGAGTGTGGCAGACAGTCAGGCGTGATCACTGCAGAAGGACCCCGAGGACCCCGATAGAAAAGGGGTAAAGTCACGATTGCAACCAGTACTGCAAACAAATCAGTGATTTGAACTGGGTTCCATTGCTACTCATTTATCTTTAACATAACCCATATATTAAGATATGACTTCATGCTGAAGGCTCAGAAGCATCATGTACTCCAGACTAAATTACAAATCCTTGTCCATTTTGTGCCTGAGTTACTTTAAACAAGCCCACATGCGTTTTTGTTTTGTTATGTTTTGTTATTTTTGGGGTGGGGTGTTTAGCAAGCTGGGTTTAATGCTGGAAATAATAAAAACACATTGGTCCCATTGTTTTTCGCATTATGTGAAACATATGTTTTTTGTTTTGATTTTTTTAAAATAAAAGTTAATAATGTTCACATCACAAAATGAATCAAGTCTCTCTGCTGTTTTGAAATCAGGCATGTTCTGTCACAGAGGGCCCAGCTGGGCTTGTTTAATAAACACCTGTCAGTTCAATTATTGATTGGTCCATAAATATTGTTCACCTCATGTCATGGTCTGTTGCCACACTTCAAAGGATGCTGGGATTTTCATTTCCTGTGACACATTCTTGGCACACCCTGTTCAGGGGCATGACTCCCATATACTTTAGTCTTTAACAAGTTCCAGTGGGAGGTTTTCCTGACCTCTGAAGCTTGTATGCTTCCCTAAAACCCCTTGAACCAGATTTCTTTGTTATCCCAGATGAGAGGAGCTCCGTTCTGTTGCAGCTGCTCCAGCAGTTTTGGGTGCTGTGTCTCAGGCGAGCCATTTGGAGCAATGTAACAGCTTTTCTACTCAGCTCATTTGCGTCCCAAGCGGGTCAAGGCGATATTGTCGCACTTACTGCTGTCGGGTCTATGAAGCAAAGGAGTCAGGCAGACACCAAACCGAGTGTTTATTGTGCCGGCAGAATGCAAGTCAACAGCAGTACAGCACCCACACTCTCACTCACACAACCGGCAAACAACCACTCTCTCACCACTCATATATAATTATTATTATTATAATAATAATAATAATAATAATAATAATAATAATAATAATAATAATAATAATAATAATAATCATCATCATCATCATCATCTTTAATATAGTGCCTTTCACAATAACAATTGCTGCAAAGCGCTTCACATGAATAAAAACATTGACAAATATTAATAAAAGAATGCAAGAAAAGCAATAAAAACAAAAGAAACACATAGAACGGAAAATTCAAGGCAGAGAATAAAAGGAGCATCATTTTAGCATAAAAACAATACATTATAAGAGTGTGTTTTTAATCTTGTTTTAAAAGCAGTGACACTTGGTGCGTCCCTTACAGAGCTAGGCAGATCATTCCAGAGTTTTGGGGCCCTATAGCTGAATGTTCTACCACTTGTGTTTTTTTTTTTTTAATTTGTGGGAATATATGTATGACAGAGATCAAAAGATTCTTGGTTTTAGATCTCCCTCCCGACCTGCGAGGCAGCTGCATAAAGGGAACAGAATACCCTACACTAAATGGCACGACAGTTTATTCCCAGGGTTAGGTGGAAGTCGGCCATCTAGAAAGGGGGCAAAGCTACGGTATATGAACTCAATGACCTGGAAGGGAAACGGTGTGGCATCCGCGGACTGGAGGAGCGGATGCGCTCCTTGACCAAGGGGTCCTGGGTGACGTTATAAAAAGGGGACGTAGTGATGTGATCTGTTCCTTTGTGAATGGTTATATTAAAGGACCCGAAGGAGAACCTGTATTGTGAAACGTGAGTGTTTTGTTTGTTTTTGTTTGTCGTTAATAATACTGATCTGGAGCGGTCGCCAAAGGCCAGCATTAAACCCGGATCAACAACACTGCACTTTTGTTGAACTGTATGCACTAGAGCACGCACTGTGGACTGGTGTTTGTGTTTGTGTTTGTGTTACGTGTGGGTGAACTAAAAACGGGACTGTTATTATTTCGGGGCCAACCCGCGGATTACAAATAAGCAATACTCGCTGCTGTATTGCTTCATAGGCCATTGGATTTAAAAAACCATTAAACAACATTGCAGCTGTATTATAATTGTCTGTCTGTTTATTGATCACCTGCAGACTGCTAACCACTTTGCCACACGTGGTGTCAGAGTGGGATGGATCACGCATCACTTGCAGCGCTGCTGGAGGCACTGGAGAGCAGATAGGAGGCAGCAGAAAGACGGAGAGAGGAGCGGCACACGCCGCTGGTTGAGAGGGTCGGTCTGGCGATCCAGACCACGGTACCAACGGCACCCGTGATGATGGGCCTAAAGGCAAGGGCACAGAAAATGATGGCAGAGGATGACCCCGAGGCTTACCTGGTCGCTTTCGAGTGGCTCCTGCCTGATTGGGGAGGCACAGGCAGCTTACCAGGCCAAGACGGACACCGAAGCCGCCAACTACGACCTGGTAAAGCGAGCCATCCTACGCTGGCTCCACATCATGGGGGGAAATGCACAGAGTACGATTCCGGGAGTATCGAAGATCCCCAGATACATGGCCCGTGGTGGTTGCGCAGTAGTTGTGTGACCACATGGTGCACTGGCTAAGCCCCAAATGGGCGAAGCCATAGCAGTGGAGCAATTCTGCCATGTGGTCGGTGCCAAAACACAGGTGTGGACTCCCTGGTCTCAGCCAACACCAGCATGCTCACAGCTCCCATCCACCGGAGCAGTTGTACACCACCTCCTCTCTCTGCTCCACAAACAACACCAGGACCGAGACCTCCTAGATCTCCGGCCCCAATGGGCAACCTTGCCTCCTCTTCATGGAGGTCAAGGTTGTCCCCCAGCGGGGGTGGAGCTGCTGCCCCGGCCCCATTGCCATACCAGCAACGGGACAGACAAATAACCAGTGTTCCCGCCTTCCCCACTATCTGTTTTAGATGTAACCAGGCAAGATCATGCCGATCGGCAATGGAGTGTGACATGGTGACGTGCAATTGGGCATCTGAAGTGGGTAAGCATGGGGAAAATGGTCAGGAGCGGCCTTGTATTGTTAATGCAGTTTTGGGTAAGGTGAAAACCCACACATTAGTGGACACCAGGTGTGAGCAGACCTTAATTAAAGCAGGTCTCTTGGGCGGTGTGTTGTGGCAGCCACGAGGCCAGGTGGCGATCTACTGCGTCCATGGAGATACGGCGACATATCCCACCCTAAAAGTATATTTATCAGTAGGACGAATAAAACGCCACCTAGTAGTTGGGTGGCAGAAAGGCTACCACACCCAATAAAAATCAGGTGTTCTCAGAGTTGGTCAGAAACGGAGGACGTCTAGTAACCTCTCAGAGGTGAATTAGTTTTCATCAAGAAAAGGCGGTAAATTCAAAATGAAATGCGATGTTGTGGCCAGAAGGTGCTTTTGTGCATGATTTGTAAAGAGTGAACTGTGTGTAAATAACTAACTTTGTTGTACCTTCCTTTTCAAAGTCAAGAATAATTTTGAGTTCTGTGACAGGGCTTCAGATTGATTGACACTTTGGTATGAAAACAATTTGACGGTGTCAGAATACAGCAGATGCTGATGCTTTGACGTGACGCGCTTGGTGTGAGTATATAAAAAGTGAAAACACCGGGGAAAAAAACTAGAAAAAAGCTAAAAAATAAGCACCGCAAAATGAAATTAATAAAAACCGAAAAACAGAAGCCCTATTTATAACACTGTGGCCCATATTCATAAAAGATGGCGGTAATTTCGGACGAGTAAAAAAAATTACTGGGCACTATTTAAAACGTGATTTATAAAACTAGGGTCTGGTTATTTCACCGTCCGGTAGTGGTTGTCCGAAATATCGAGATGTCAGTTTAAATAATAATAATTGCACACGCAGGTGCTGGACGCAAGTGAGAGGTTTTGGTTGAGAAAAAGGATCCTCTCATGTTAGCACACGTTTCCACACAAGAAAGTATGGAAGGCACTAGAGCATCAGCAAGAGCCGGTTATTTTTCTCATAATATTATGTTTAAATCTTTCTTTTGAATGACAAATGGCACAGAAAGACAGCACCTCACACTTCATTAAAATAGAAGTACTTGTTTAATGGCAGAAAAATCGCCTGAGCTTTTATTTGTTACTGTATTCCCTCCGTTAGCAAAAACCTGCCCAAGCCATTCAAATACAATCCAGACAATAACATCTCAGATCTGTTTCTCATTCGGTACACCTTACCATACAAAAAGCTTCTTTAAACTAAAAGAAATCAATACGGCTAGATTGAGAAATCACACAATACTACTCGGGTTCATAGCAAAATTGGATTAGAAAACGCTACATATTTCTTGCAATTTATTTGTAGTATTTTTCAATATACAGCTCTGGCCAAAAGTTTTGCATCACCTGGAATTTTAGCATTGAGACAATTAAAAAAAAAATCTACATGAACATAATTGACATCTTCTATTTAATATCATGATGTAATCAAAGAAACTGCAAAATGATATCGCAAAAGTCTACCGGAAGCCATAATAGTAGTACAGTATTTCATGTTAGATTTCAAAATGTCACATTGTTCAATTTGTCATTTTTTCATTAAGTATATGGAAAACTACAAAGCGTTATGTAATTTAGTATGTTAATGTAACATTATTCAGCATGTTTCATTTGACTTTTTGTAGAAAAGTTAGTTAATTCTATAGGGTGATGCAAAACATTTGGGCATAGCTGTAAATTGGGAGGAACGGTAGTTCCTCGTGCCAAGTTATCAGCCAAGCGTGAGAACTGCCAGACTCTATACAGCAAGGATAGTTTACGTGTTTTCAGGGTATTGGCGCAGCAAAAGTAAATCAGCCAAAAGCACCATTTCACTTTTAATTTGTATTTCCCAACACTCTTAAGTGAAATGTAGAAAAAAAGTCAATGCCTGTCACACAGTAAGAGAAATAAGTCGACAAAGTAAGGTAAAAATGTTCTTCTTCTTCTGCTTCTTTTTTTTTTTGCAGAGTTTTGCGCACCCATGCATATGTATATTACAGGACATCCGAGTTTAATGAAAATTAACTTGTCTTGTCAACATGGAAATATACTAGGGAACGCACTTACTGTGACGTATATATTTATATTAAATGACTTATTTCTGTTTTAAAACTGAACATTTGTCTGCAATATATATATATATATATTCCAAAAAAATATATATAGTTTCCAAAAAAAGTGGCGGAACTCTGTTCCGGCTACCAAAAGAATGCAGGAACGCCGTTCCGGTGCGTTCCGCCAGGACTCGAGCACTGTGCAATATACAGACTCGAGCACTGTGCAATATACAGACTCGAGCACTGTGCAATATAAAGACTCGAGCACTGTGCAATATACAGACTCAAGCACTGTGCAATATACAGACTCGAGCACTGTGCAATATACAGACTCGAGCACTGTGCAATATACAGACTCGAGCACTGTACAATATACAGACTCAAGCACTGTACAATATACAGACTCGAGCACTGTGCAATATAAAGACTCGAGCACTGTGCAATACACAGACTCGAGCACTGTGCAATATACAGACTCGAGCACTGTGCAATATAAAGACTCGAGCACTGTGCAATATAAAGACTCGAGCACTGTGCAATATAAAGACTCGAGCACTGTACAATATACAGACTCGAGCACTGTGCAATATACAGACGCGAGCACTGTACAATATAAAGACTTGAGCACTGTGCAATATACAGACTCGAGCACTGTGCAATATACAGACTCGAGCACTGTGCAATATAAAGACTCGAGCACTGTGCAATATACAGACTCGAGCACTGTGCAATATACAGACCCGAGCACTGTACAATATACAGACTCGAGCACTGTACAATATAAAGACTCGAGCACTGTACAATATAAAGACTCGAGCACTGTGCAATATAAAGACTCGAGCACTGTGCAATATAAAGACTCGAGCACTGTGCAATATAAAGACTCGAGCACTGTGCAATATACAGACTCGAGCACTGTGCAATATACAGACGCGAGCACTGTACAATATAAAGACTTGAGCACTGTGCAATATACAGACTCGAGCACTGTGCAATATACAGACTCGAGCACTGTGCAATATAAAGACTCGAGCACTGTGCAATATACAGACTCGAGCACTGTGCAATATACAGACCCGAGCACTGTACAATATAAAGACTCGAGCACTGTGCAATATAAAGACTCGAGCACTGTGCAATATACAGACTCGAGCACTGTGCAATATAAAGACTCGAGCACTGTGCAATATACAGACTCGAGCACTGTGCAATATACAGACTCGAGCACTGTGCAATATACAGACTCGAGCACTGTGCAATATACAGACTCGAGCACTGTGCAATATACAGACTCGAGCACTGTGCAATATACAGACTCGAGCACTGTGCAATATACAGACTCGAGCACTGTGCAATATACAGACTCGAGCACTGTGCAATATACAGACTCGAGCACTGTGCAATATAAAGACTTGAGCACTGTGCAATATACAGACTCGAGCACTGTGCAATATAAAGACTTGAGCACTGTGCAATATAAAGACTCGAGCACTGTGCAATATACAGACTCGAGCACTGTGCAATATACAGACTCGAGCACTGTGCAATATACAGACTCGAGCACTGTGCAATATACAGACTCAAGCACTGTGCAATATAAAGACTCGAGCACTGTGCAATATACAGACTCGAGCACTGTGCAATATACAGACTCGAGCACTGTGCAATATACAGACTCGAGCACTGTGCAATATACAGACTCGAGCACTGTGCAATATAAAGACTCGAGCACTGTGCAATATAAAGACTCGAGCACTGTGCAATATACAGACTCGAGCACTGTGCAATATACAGACTCGAGCACTGTGCAATATAAAGACTTGAGCACTGTGCAATATACAGACTCGAGCACTGTGCAATATAAAGACTTGAGCACTGTGCAATATAAAGACTCGAGCACTGTGCAATATACAGACTCGAGCACTGTGCAATATACACACTCGAGCACTGTGCAATATAAAGACTTGAGCACTGTACAATATACTAAATGAATGGATCAAGCTTATTATGATAGTTTGCAAAATCAGATAAAAGCTTTCAATACAATCAGGATAACACATAATTATTATTTACAAAATCTTGTTTGTCTCGTTACTTGTTGAAAACTATAAATTTATTGTTACACTACTTGCAAATGTGAACTTGCATCAACAAAACAAGCCAAGTTAGTAGAAACAATTGGGGCACTCTTAACTCCCACCGCCAAGGCTGCCCCAATTGTTTCTTCTAACTTAGCTTGTGTTTGTGTTTGTGTTTGAGTTAGAAGAAACAATTTAATGGCTGCGCACTTTTGACAACTTGGCATTTTTTCACATTTCCAATGTGTTTTTGTTTCAGATTCCAGGACTCCCCGGCAGCAGGAGGGTCTGAGAGAGTTGTGACTGACAGGCAGCTCCTGAGGGAGATGGTTTGCTGGCGGCAGAGATCGGAGCAAAGAAACCTATCCCAGGCGCATCCAAGATGGAAGCTGGGCAAGGGGTAGGGAACCTGCTGCAAGAGAAAATTTAAATGGGGACTGTGGTGGGCTGTTTTCTTTTTTTAAGGGTTAGCTGTCAACTCCTTTGTTTCATCTAGAATTGATTTTTGCAATACACTTTTTTTTTCTGGTATCCCAAAACATGTGGTATCCCGCTTGCATCTTGTTCAGAATACTGCCGCCTGTATTCTAACTAAAACCAGGAAAAGTGAACATATTACCCCTGTTTTGGCCTCTTTACACTGGCTCCCTGTGCAGTATAGAATTGATTAAGATTTTGCTGTTAACTTACAAGGCCCTGAATGGATTAGCACCTAGTTATTTGCAGGAGATCTTGACCCTGTATCTTCTAAACTGCACTCTGAGATCACAAGATGCGGGGCTGCTGGTTATTCCTAGGGTCAACGAAAGCAACACGGGAGGTAGAGCTTTTTCTTGTAGAGCTCCTAAAACACACTTTTATAAAATAACTTTCTTATCTTGGGTTTTAATGTAACTTTAAAATTGCTGCTTTTGTATTATTATTATGTGTATCCTGTTATTTAAATCAGTTTTTTTTCTTAAATTGGAAGATATTCATCAAAGTTTTATTTAGAAAAACTGTCATTCCGAGAGCCTTTTCTGTTGGATTTTCCACCTGTTTATACATTAAAGGTGCTTTACAACCTTTGAATGAAAGTTGCCTGAGCTGGTGACATTTTCTCAGTAACATGGCATGAAAGGACAGGCTGAAGCACACAGAATTTCTTACTTAAATAGGTCCATATTGCACAAAAAAGAAATGTGTGAAATATATTTTGGGAAGTTTTAGATGGGTACGTTACCAGGAAGTAACATTGTGCAATTGAAGAACCAACAAAAATATTTAAATCCATTGATTGAAAACATTTTTTTTATTGCATGTTCTCTAACAAAATACCATTTTTCTGTTAACAAAATGAACAGTATTAACAGAATGAATGATGAACAATTAACAATTATCCTGGACACATTTGCTACAGGACTACTGCGTGTGAAAATCCATAAAACAGTTATTTTCTGCAGAGAAATAGAGGTACACTTTTGCGCCATTTGCACTGCACTTCTGACACTGTACCTTTATAAGCCCTTTGTAGTCTGGATTTTTGCATCTGTCTCTTGCTTCAGCAAAAACAGGCCAGTGTCCAGTGTTGTCCTTTCGAACTGATGTACAGGGCAATGGGGCTGCAGGCCCTCTTCGCTTGTTTTCAGCATGCTTCTCCTCAATATCTGAGCTTGGCCTTCCCTTGCGCTTCTGGATCTTCTTCTCTGCACAAAGACAAGCTGCAACTTCACATTTGAACTCAAGAAGACTAAGCTGCTCCGTCTTGGGGACTCTGCATTCCTGACTGTCTCTGCGGTATAGGAGCCATGCCTCTGCAACAGTCAGGTCTAGCATATGGACAATTTACTGATGATACCATTTCCTGGATCTAATCTTCATCCTGTACAATGAAATGAGAGAATCCAGAAGGTCCACCCCACCCATGAATTTGTTATAAACCAGAACACCACTAGGGCAGGTCACTTGAACAACTTCCTTCTTCCTATCCCATCTATCAACAGTAGGCGTTGGATTGGCAGCAGCAAACATACTGAGTAGAGTCACTGCATGGTTGTCATACCATTTTACTGCCCTGAGGTTTACACCATTGACAGTTGCTTCTTTCTCTTGAAAGGTTCCCCTTCCTTTTTTCTTCACCTCACCATCTGACATGAATAGACATCCACCCAAGCGATTGGATTGGACAGTCCCCACACTGTGAATTTTTCTCTTCTCGAGTGCTACTTGCACATCTACACTACAAAACCAATTGTCGTAGTAGATCTTGTGGGAAAGGTTCTGTGGTACAATTGACACAAGTTTGAGGACTTGCGCCAATGTCAGGCTTTCCATTAATGGGTAGAATTGGACCACTGTAAATATCAAAGTTGTAAACCACGCCATTGCTATCTGAGAGAACACATATTTTGTATCCCCAGCGTTTTGGCTTTTTAGGATTGTACTGTTTGATGGAGCTCTTTCCTTTGAAGGGGACCAAATACATAATAATATAATATAGTAAAAAATAAATAAAAGTAAAGCAATAGTATATAGTAATAATAAATATTCCTAATACAAAATATTCCCATATGTCAACAGTAAATCTAATATCTCCCCATATCAAGATTGCACAATGTCACTTTCTGGATACATACAAATTTTCGTAAATTTTTCATAGTAAAACTAATATAATAATAAGTTCTAGGTATGAAAATAATCTTTTACTTACCAATAATTATGAATCAATTTTTCTTTTGATGAAAAAAGCAGAAAAAATAATGTAGTAGCATCAAATACAACACTCAAAAAGATGACCTTCAACCTTCCTAGTAGTACCACATTGTGGAAGCAAAATAAAAAATAAGAGTCATATGACCAAATTTAGACTGTTACCTAAAAGAAACAGCAGCTACAGAACTGAAGCACTTTTATGTGTATTAAGCAGCACAGATATATGTGTTACCTTTATGTTACAATATATAATAGAGGGTTAAATAGCTATAGTGATGAAGTAATTGTGTGTTATAATGTTGAAGACACCCAGCTTACCCAGATTGAACAATGAACCAGCAGTGTGTTGAATCGACTCTTTCACTTAGATTGTACTTGGTTATTTACTTTTTTAATAAAGAGAAAATAAAACAATGACGAATGTATCACATTGAATTTTCTCATATGAATTACAGTGTGTTCTTATTTACCTGGGTTATAGATTGCACTCAGATGTTGACAATAAGCTGTTTACACACATGCACTAACGATCCACAAATGCAATGTCCTTTTTGTGTCATTTGCAAATCTCAACTATTTTTCTAAGAGATATAAGTCCATACAATATGATATAATTGGCATTATCCTGGAGCAAAGCATTTTTATAAGAAAAGCCAGCCGCAATGGAGTACTACTATATAGGACTGCAGCTGGCTTGTTTTTATTATTGGATACTGGATCATGGATACCTTGAGGCAACACATTCTTCATTTAGGAATTACACCTTTAATGACACATTATAGAAACATTTGGTGATGTCATTATAATACTTAACAGAAATATGTAATTTGCATTGCTCCAAACCTTCAAAGAGACATTTGTCTGCAATATAAAAATGATCAATGGGACAAGACGCTCTTTATTGATAAAAAAGCCTTAATTAAAAACTGAATATTGCCTAATGAGAAATATAGATTAATTATTGATCAATCCCATGTAAAACATGCTTACTCCAGACAGATATGATTCTTATAATATATGTGGGGAAATGAATTTATACTAGAAAAGTCAGTATTAGACTTTATTAAAACCCGACGGTAGTGAATTTGAGGCTTCAGACAGCAGTGCTGTCAACAAGAGCTTTGAGTTCCGCCTCCGACACTATATTTAGTCATTAATTTATAATTTAAATAAATTATAAACTTGCATTATCAATGTCTGTGTGAGGGTGTGTGTGGATGAGCCACTGATAGAAGCAGAGTCAGGTATTTTCTTTGAAACGCCCCACAGGTGCACTGTTTTATTTTTTTATTGCCAACAATGGGAGTTTTGTTTTCTTGGGTTTCTTTTCTGGCACAGTTCTTAAGCACCTGAGTGTGCTAGAAAGCAAAGGTAAATTTCAAAACCAAACGATGAAAGAAAAAGGAAAAAAAACACTAAATAAAACTAGAAGGCAGTGTGGTCCAGTGGTTAAAGTCCAGGGTTTGTAATCAGAAAGTCACCGGTTCAAATCCCACCTCTGCTACTGACTGACTCACTGTGTGACCCTGAGCAAGTCACTTAATCTCCTTGTGTTCCATCCTGCGGATGAGATGTTAAATCAATGTCCTATTGGAAGTGACTCTGCATATAATGCACAGTTCACAGCCTACCTCTGTAAACCACTTTGTGATGGTGGTCCACTATGAAAAGTGCTATATAAAGGTATTATTGTTATTACAAAGAAAAGTTCTGCTTTCAGCAGGGTCGCGCCACCTCTGCTATTCTACAAGGTACGAGACAATATTGTTCTATTATTCCTTCACTATACTTTTGACAGGGGGGCCCATAGTTCCCCAAGCTAACTAAAGAAGGCCCCAGGGATTGGATTAACACCAGTTTGGGTACGTGGAAATGATGTGGTTGGCAGCTGCTTGCTTCCTTTCAGCCATCTCAGTTTGCCCTCTTGCAGCCGTCGCTTGCTGCCGTGTCAGGAACAGCCACTTTGGGTCAGGCTAGTCCCACACTCTTTCTTTCTTTCTGTCCTTTTTTACTGAAGTCCACCCATCGGTGCTTCAGACAAGGTGTATCCTACAAGGGCAGCATGAAGGAATAACAGAACATTATTTTTATTTTCTCAGCCATCCTGCCAGACCAGCCCCCCGACCAATCAAAGAGGTCCACGTGACAAACCCTCGCTCAACCTATCAGTGTCAATGCCATGATTGACAGGCGGGTCAAACCGGGCTTTGGAAGCCCCCACCCCCGCAGGTTCATGCATGCGCCTGATAGCCAGCACAGATCTCCCCTGTCCCAGTCTGGTATTACAATTATACTTTCATTCTGCATCACTAAGCCGCCCAGCTCTGGCCACATTGTTTCATCTATGTCGCAGCAGACCTTCTCCTGTCACTTTCACTATTCCTTTCAAATGAATCTGTGTAGATTGCCTTCATGCTGACATTGTGCCTCTTGAGGACGCAATCAATGGTGGACACACTTATGACACACTTGTGTATCTCATAAAGGCGGGTGTCATTGTTTGCATAGATCAGATCTGCAATGGCCAGTTCTTGTTCTGGTGTCAAGAGACGACTATGTCCTCCATGGGCAGCTCTTCTTTCAATCCTAAAACAATAGAAATACATTTTAATATTGATATGCTAATGTACAATACATATTTACTGTGCTGTGAAGTATTGGAGATTTGAAATGGTTTTGCTGTAGTCTATGCAGTGCAGTACAGTGCTGGAGATTTGAACTCTGGTTTTGCTGTAGTCTATACAGTGGTGTGCTGGAGATTTGAACTGGTTTTGCTGTAGTCTATGCAGTGGTGTGCTGGAGATTTGAACTGGTTTTGCTGTAGTATATGCAGTGGTGTGCTGGAGATTTGAACTGGTTTTGCTGTAGTCTATGCAGTGGTGTGCTGGAGATTTGAACTGGTTTTGCTGTAGTCTATGCAGTGGTGTGCTGGAGATTTGAACTGGTTTTGCTGTAGTATATGCAGTGGTGTGCTGGAGATTTGAACTGGTTTTGCTGTAGTCTATGCAGTGGTGTGCTGGGGATTTGAACTGGTTTTGCTGTAGTCTATGCAGTGGTGTGCTGGAGATTTGAACTCTGGTTTTGCTGTAGTCTATGCAGTGGTGTGCTGGATATTTGAACTGGTTTTGCTGTAGTCTATACAGTGGTGTACTGGATATTTGAACTGGTTTTGCTGTAGTATATGCAGTGGTGTGCTGGAGATTTGAACTGGTTTTGCTGTAGTCTATGCAGTGGTGTGCTGGAGATTTGAACTGGTTTTGCTGTAGTCTATGCAGTGGTGTGCTGGAGATTTGAACTGGTTTTGCTGTAGTCTATGCAGTGGTGTGCTGGAGATTTGAACTCTGGTTTTGCTGTAGTCTATGCAGTGGTGTGCTGGGGATTTGAACTGGTTTTGCTGTAGTATATGCAGTGGTGTGCTGTAGATTTGAACTGGTTTTGCTGTAGTCTATACAGTGGTGTGCTGGAGATTTGAACTGGTTTTGCTGTAGTCTATGCAGTGGTGTGCTGGAGATTTGAACTGGTTTTGCTGTAGTCTATGCAGTGGTGTGCTGGAGATTTGAACTCTGGTTTTGCTGTAGTCTATGCAGTGGTGTGCTGGAGATTTGAACTGGTTTTGCTGTAGTCTATACAGTGGTGTACTGGATATTTGAACTGGTTTTGCTGTAGTATATGCAGTGGTGTGCTGGAGATTTGAACTGGTTTTGCTGTAGTCTATGCAGTGGTGTGCTGGAGATTTGAACTGGTTTTGCTGTAGTCTATACAGTGGTGTACTGGATATTTGAACTGGTTTTGCTGTAGTATATGCAGTGGTGTGCTGGAGATTTGAACTGGTTTTGCTGTAGTATATGCAGTGGTGTGCTGGAGATTTGAACTGGTTTTGCTGTAGTCTATGCAGTGGTGTGCTGGAGATTTGAACTGGTTTTGCTGTAGTCTATGCAGTGGTGTGCTGGAGATTTGAACTGGTTTTGCTGTAGTATATGCAGTGGTGTGCTGGAGATTTGAACTGGTTTTGCTGTAGTCTATGCAGTGGTGTGCTGGAGATTTGAACTGGTTTTGCTGTAGTCTATGCAGTGGTGTGCTGGGGATTTGAACTGGTTTTGCTGTAGTCTATGCAGTGGTGTGCTGGAGATTTGAACTCTGGTTTTGCTGTAGTCTATGCAGTGGTGTGCTGGATATTTGAACTGGTTTTGCTGTAGTCTATACAGTGGTGTACTGGATATTTGAACTGGTTTTGCTGTAGTATATGCAGTGGTGTGCTGGAGATTTGAACTGGTTTTGCTGTAGTCTATGCAGTGGTGTGCTGGAGATTTGAACTGGTTTTGCTGTAGTCTATACAGTGGTGTACTGGAGATTTGAACTGGTTTTGCTGTAGTCTATACAGTGGTGTACTGGAGATTTGAACTGGTTTTGCTGTAGTCTATGCAGTGGTGTGCTGGAGATTTGAACTGGTTTTGCTGTAGTCTATTCAGTGGTGTACTGGAGATTTTGAACTCGGGCAGGATTTTATGACTGCTTGAATGCTGTGAGTTGGCAAGTGGTCTGTTTGTTTTCCTTAGCCATTCATCTTTGCTCTCATAACCTATTGGAAAGAGAGAGCTTGTTTTTACTTTTCACTTGGAATAGTAAAAAAAATCAAACCGTTTGTGTATGCTGAGTGCGGCGAAACGTGGTTAGCACGTGTTAATATTGTGTACACTAGCAATGTAAATGTGATTGTTTTTTTGGTATTACACTTATTTTATTTGAAGTCACTCCGGGCTTGCTTCTTACAGACCCAACGCTGCATGTGCAGATCAATAAAAGCCGTTGATTTATGAAATGTCGTCCTGTCTGTTTTACGTGGGCCTACACTGAGTGGAAATCAGCGCAAGAGGGGGTTACATTTGCAGGGCATAAATTAATATCCAGTTGCTTTGTGCAGGCAAAGTAATTTACTGAACATGAAACAAGCAAGGCATGGTTATAACTTAAGGATTTTAACCTGACAGGGTTCTTACCATGAGTGTCACCTTGGGGCTTAGTGCTCGTGTTTTTTTTTTTTTTTTTTTAAGTTAACATTTTTAACATTTTCCAGTGAATTGTTTTGATGTCAAGACTGAGCTGATTTATCCTCCTCTCTTTGCAACCTGTCATGGGCGGATTGTCTCCTTATTAATGCAGATCTGCCTTTCCACCCCCGCAAGAGAACATGCTGAGGACTAGTCTCAAAGCACGGAATTCACTTTCCTGGATCTGCCTTTCCACCCCTGCGAGAGAACATGCTCAGGACTGGAACCCAGAGCGCAGGGTGGGACAAATCATTCTGTATGTTGGTGGCCATTTGGTCACTAGCTTTCAAAACCTAGTGGCCAAGTCCATTTTTATGGTGACCAACATTCTCAAACAGGGACAATATGAGGAGACGTGTATTTGTTGCACACACGTTGCTTTTGCGTGCTTTGTTTTCATGTAATGGGTGTTTTTTTTATGATCTTTAAATTGTGGGAGGGGAACTTTATACAATAGATGTGCCAGAGAACTAACTCCATATTTCATGGAACTATATTCTGTGCATAAAATGCCAGGGAACTATAAATGTTAAATGCCAGGGAATGAAGTATATACATATAATGCCAGGAAACAGAACTATATTAATCAAATACCAGGGAAGAGAATTATATAAACAATGAAGTGAACACATTTCTTTAATTGTCAGTCACTGTCATAGACATGCTGCCTACCATACTAACACTCCTCCTCCTGATTTTCTGTTACATTCTCATGGCCAGATGTGGATTTTCCAAATCCAAACACAAATAGATTTTACTGTTACTTCAGTTTTTTCACATTTTATTTAGGGTAAGTAACAGATAATTTGAGAAAATGTTTTTTTTTTTATTTCCCATGCCATCTAAGCTGATCAACCGATCAAGTCAGGGGAACTCAATGTCCTGTAGCGCTCCAGAGGTCCGGCAAACACAGACTTGGACCCCAGAGTGCGGAACTCACTTTCCTGGATCTACCTTTCCACTCCTGATAGAGACCATGCTGAGGACTGGAACCCAGAGTGCGGAACTCACTTTCCTGGATCTGCCTTTCCACTCCTGATAGAGACCATACTGAGGACTGGAACCCAGAGTGTAGAACTCACTTTCCTGGATCTGCCTTTCCACTCCTGATAGACCATGCTGAGGACTGGAACCCAGAGTGTAGAACTCACTTTCCTGGATCTACCTTTCCACTCCTGATAGACCATGCTGAGGACTGGAACCCAGAGTGCGGAACTCACTTTCCTGGATCTGCCTTTCCACTCCTGATAGACCATGCTGAGGACTGGAACCCAGAGCGTGGAACTCACTTTCCTGGATATGCCTTTCCACTCCTGATAGAGACCATGCTGAGGACTGGAACCCAGAGTGTGGAACTCACTTTCCTGGATCTACCTTTCCACTCCTGATAGACCATGCTGAGGACTGGAACCCAGAGCATGGAACTCACTTTCCTGGATCTACCTTTCCACTCCTGATAGACCATGCTGAGGACTGGAACCCAGAGCGCGGAACTCACTTTCCTGGATCTGCCTTTCCACTCCTAATAAAGACCATGCTGAGGACTGGACCCCAGAGTGTAGAACTCACTTTCCTGGATCTACCTTTCCACTCCTGATAGACCATGCTGAGGACTGGAACCCAGAGTGCGGAACTCACTTTCCTGGATCTGCCTTTCCACTCCTGATAGAGACCATGCTGAGGACTGGAACCCAGAGCGTGGAACTCACTTTCCTGGATCTGCCTTTCCACTCCTGATAAAGACCATGCTGAGGACTGGAACCCAGAGTGTAGAACTCACTTTCCTGGATCTACCTTTCCACTCCTGATAGACCATGCTGAGGACTGGAACCCAGAGCGTGGAACTCACTTTCCTGGATATGCCTTTCCACTCCTGATAGAGACCATGCTGAGGACTGGAACCCAGAGCGCGGAACTCACTTTCCTGGATCTGCCTTTCCACTCCTGATAGAGACCATGCTGAGGACTGGAACCCAGAGCGCGGAACTCACTTTCCTGGATCTGCCTTTCCACTCCTGATAGAGACCATGCTGAGGACTGGAACCCAGAGCGTGGAACTCACTTTCCTGGATCTACCTTTCCACTCCTGATAGAGACCATGCTGAGGACTGGAACCCAGAGCGCGGAACTCACTTTCCTGGATCTACCTTTCCACTCCTGATAGACCATGCTGAGGACTGGAACCCAGAGCACGGAACAAACTTCACTGGCTTCTCTTTGAAGTGCTGCAGGACGCCTTGTCCCTCTGCCCTTGTTTTCTTCTCTCTTTACAATAAATACTGTTATCATGCCTTCAAGATGTCATACAAAGGGCACGCTTCTTTACTGGTGAGGGGTTTTTTTCCGGCCCAACAAAGATAGTTATTTTAGGATTAGCTTAGGAGCATTGGAACCTCACTGGGGAAAGCTGATGTTTTCTTTTTGCCTGCCTTTTCCTCTGAAAGGCAATCCCAATGGCAGGTGAGTACTGGAATCCAGGACACTTGTTTAAGTGCACCCCGTCAGTGCTCAGTGTAGAAGAGGAGAGCCAGCAGTGTAGAAGAGGAGAGCCAGCAGTGCAGAAGAGGAGAGTGGTGTGTAGGAGAGGAGATCCAGCAGTGTAGAAGAGGAGAGTGGTGTATAGAAGAGGAGAGCCAGCAGTGCAGAAGAGGAGAGTGGTGTATAGAAGAGGACAGCCAGCAGTGTAGAAGAGAGAGCCAGCAGTGCAGAAGAGGAGAGCCAGCAGTGTAGACGAGAGAGCCAGCAGTGTAGAAGAGGAGAGCAAGCAGTGTAGATGAGGAGAGCCAGCAGTGTAGAAGAGAGAGCCAGCAGTGCAGAAGGGGAGAGTGGTGTGTAGAAGAGAGAGCCAGCAGTGCAGAAGAGGAGAGTGGTGTGTAGAAGAGGAGAGCCAGCAGTGCAGAAGAGGAGAGTGGTGTATAGAAGAGGACTGCCAGCAGTGTAGAAGAGAGAGCCAGCAGTGCAGAAGAGGAGAGCCAGCAGTGTAGACGAGAGAGCCAGCAGTGTAGAAGAGGAGAGCAAGCAGTGTAGATGAGGAGAGCCAGCAGTGTAGAAGAGGAGAGCAAGCAGTGTAGATGAGGAGAGCCAGCAGTGCAGAAGGGGAGAGTGGTGTGTAGAAGAGAGAGCCAGCAGTGCAGAAGAGGAGAGTGGTGTGTAGGAGAGGAGATCCAGCAGTGTAGAAGAGGAGAGCCAGCAGTGTGGAAGAGGAGAGCCAGCAGTGTAGAAGTGGAGAGCCAGCATTGTAGAAGAGGAGAGCCAGCAGTGTACAAGAGGAGAGCCAGCAGTGTACAAGAGAGACCCAGCAGTGTAGAAGAGGAGAGTGGTGTATAGAAGAGGAGAGCCAGCAGTGTAGAAGAGGAGAGTGGTGTGTAGGAGAGGAGAGCCAGCAGTGTAGAAGAGGAGAGCCAGCAGTGTAGAAGAGGAGAGCCAGCAGTGTAGAAGAGGAGAGCCAGCAGTGTAGAAGAGGAGAGCCAGCAGTGTAGAAGAGGAGAGTGGTGTATAGAAGAGGAGAGCCAGCAGTGTAGAAGAGGAGATCCAGCAGTGTAGAAGAGGAGAGCCAGCAGTGTAGAAGAGGAGAGTGGTGTATAGAAGAGGAGAGCCAGCAGTGTAGAAGAGGAGAGCCAGCAGTGTAGAAGAGGAGAGCCGAGACGGTCAATCAGGGTGACATGGTCAATAGTGTCAAAAGCTGCACTTAGCTCTAAGAGAACAAGGACTGTAGGCGAACCCGTGTCCGCGGACATAAGGACATCATTCACCACTCTTACTAGAGCAGTTTCAGTACTGTGTCCCGGGAGGAAACCTGACTGGAATTTCTCACATATGTCATGGACTGCTAAAAAAGAATTTAATTGGTTACCTACCACTTTCTCTAAGACTTTAGATAGAAAGGGGAGATTTGAAATAGGCCTAAATTGTTCAGTGTTTGTGGACCAAGGGTAGGTTTTTTAAGCAGTCTTTCCCTCTACCTTCAAACAAGCCTCTATCACTCCCCTCCTCAAAAAACCTACCCTCGACCCCCACCTCCCTCCAGAGCTACCGTCCTGTCTCCCTCCTACCCTTCCTCTCCAAAACCCTCGAGCGGACTGCTCTGGCCTGGTTCTCCTCCTACCTCTCCAACCGCACTTACCAGGTAACCTGGCGTGGAGTAACCTCCACACCTTGCCCTCTCTCAACAGGAGTCCCCCAAGGGTCAGTCTTGGATCCTCTCCTGTTCTCTCTCTACACCCGCTCCCTGGGCTCCCTCATCGCAATACCATTTCTATGCTAATGATGCTCAGATTTTCCTTTCCTTCCCCTCCTCTGACTCCACCATCCCCTCCCGTATCTCTACCTGTCTGTCTTCTATCTCCTCCTGGATTATTATTTATTTCTTAGCAGACACCCTTATCCAGGGCAACTTACAATTGTTACAAGATATCACATTATTTTTACATTTACAATTACATTATTTTTTACACATTATTTTTACATACAATTACCCATTTATACAGTTGGGTTTTTACTGGAGCAATCTAGGTAAAATACCTTGCTCAAGGGTACAGCAGCAGTGTCCCCTACCTGGGATTGAACCCACGACCATCCGGTCAAGAGACCAGAGCCCTAACCACTACTCCACACTGCTGCACTCGCATCACCTCAAACTCAACCTCTCTAAGTCTGACCTCCTTTTCTTTCACTCCTCCTCCTCCCCCTCCTCTGATCTCTCTATCTCTGTTCCTCTGGAATCTACCACACTCTCTCCCTCCTCCTCAGCTAAGAACCTCGGAGTCACCCTGGACCCCTGCCTCTCTTATTCCCAGCACATCGCCACCCTGGCACGCACTTGCCGATTCTTCCTGAGCAACATACGAAGAATCCGACCCTTCCTCACCAACTACACCACCCAGCTCCTGGTCCAGGCCCTGGTACTCTCCCGCTTAGACTACTGCAACTCCCTCCTGGCTGGCCTCCCTGCGTCCACTACCCGTCTGCTCCAGCTCATCCAGAACTCCGCTGCTCGCCTGGTGTTCTCTCTGCCTCACTTCTTCCATGCAACTCCACTGGCTACCGATCACCGCTCGCATCCAGTTCAAGACTCTTGTACTCGCCTACAGATGCCTTGACCAGACTGCACCCAGCTACCTCCAGACCCTCATCTCTCCCTACACCCCCACTCGACCTCTCCGCTCCTCCTGCAGTAGAAGACTGGCTCTACCTCCTCTACGCTCCCCTGCCTCCAGAGCCCGCTCCTTCTCCAACCCTCGCCCTGCAGTGGTGGAATGACCTTCCTACAGATGTCAGGACTGTCCAGTCCCTGACCATCTTCCGGCACCTCCTCAAGACTCACCTCTTCAGACAGCACCTGTAGAAACTCCTCTTTTCCATCTGGGCACTTATTACTCTTCCTTAAATGCACTTTACTTGTTCTTATCTGCTCCCCATTTTACTGCATTTAATCCTGTACTTTAGAGTACTGTAATCTGTTACAAGTGTTATTTAATCTGTAGTATTTTGTATTTAAATATATCCTGATGTAACTGTCACTGACACTGTTATCTGCTCCGTTATTGAATCGTATTTTGTCATATATTTATACTTGCTAGAACCGAAGTGATTGTAATTTATACGTGAGGTGAGAGAACAAAGATAAAGCAGCCTCTACGTGAGGTGAGTAATAGCAAAGATAAAGCAGCCTCTACGTGAGGAGAGAGAACAAAGATAAAGCAGCCTCTACGTGAGGAGAGAGAACAAAGATAAAGCAGCCTCTATGTGAGGTGAAGAATAGCAAAGATAAAGCAGCCTCTATGTGAGGTGAGAGAACAAAGATAAAGCAGCCTCTACATGAGGTGAGAGAACAAAGATAAAGCAGCCTCTATGTGAGGAGAGAGAACAAAGATAAAGCAGCCTCTACGTGAAGAGAGAGAACAAAGATAAAGCAGCCTCTACGTGAGGTGAGAGAACAAAGATAAAGCAGCCTCTATGTGAGGTGAGGAATAGCAAAGATAAAGCAGGCTCTATGTGAGGTGAGAGAACAAAGATAAAGCAGCCTCTACGTGAGGAGAGAGAGCAAAGATAAAGCAGCCTCTATGTGAGGTGAGATGGCAAAGATAAAGCAGCCTATACGTGAAGATAGAGAACAAAGATAAAGCAGCCTCTATGTGAAGAGAGAGAACAAAGATAAAGCAGCCTCTACGTGAAGAGAGGGAACAAAGATAAAGCAGCCTCTATGTGAGGAGAGAGAACAAAGATAAAGCAGCCTCTATGTGAGGTGAGAGAACAAAGATAAAGCAGCCTCTATGTGAGGTGAGAGAACAAAGATAAAGCAGCCTCTATGTGAGGTGAGATGGCAAAGATAAAGCAGCCTCTATGTGAGGTGAGAGAACAAAGATAAAGCAGCTTCTATGTGAGGAGAGAGAACAAAGATAAAGCAGCCTCTACGTGAAGAGAGAGAACAAAGATAAAGCAGCCTCTATGTGAGGTGAGAGAGCAAAGATAAAGCAGCCTCTATGTGAGGAGAGAGAACAAAGATAAAGCAGCCTCTACGTGAAGAGAGGGAACAAAGATAAAGCAGCCTCTACGTGAGGAGAGAGAACAAAGATAAAGCAGCCTCTATGTGAGGTGAGAGAACAAAGATAAAGCAGCCTCTATGTGAGGTGAGAGTACAAAGATAAAGCAGCTTCTATGTGAGGTGAGATGGCAAAGATAAAGCAGCCTCTATGTGAGGTGAGAGAACAAAGATAAAGCAGATTCTATGTGAGGAGAGAGAACAAAGATAAAGCAGCTTCTATGTGAGGAGAGAGAACAAAAATAAAGCAGCCTCTATGTGAGGAGAGAGAACAAAGATAAAGCAGCTTCTATGTGAGGTGAGATGGCAAAGATAAAGCAGCCTCTATGTGAGGTGAGAGAACAAAGATAAAGCAGCCTCTACGTGAGGTGAGAGAACAAAGATAAAGCAGCTTCTATGTGAGGTGAGATGGCAAAGATAAAGCAGCCTCTATGTGAGGTGAGAGAACAAAGATAAAGCAGCTTCTATGTGAGGAGAGAGAACAAAGATAAAGCAGCCTCTATGTGAGGTGAGAGAACAAAGATAAAGCAGCCTCTATGTGAGGTGAGATGGCAAAGATAAAGCAGCCTCTATGTGAGGTGAGAGAACAAAGATAAAGCAGCTTCTATGTGAGGAGAGAGAACAAAGATAAAGCAGCCTCTACGTGAAGAGAGAGAACAAAGATAAAGCAGCCTCTATGTGAGGTGAGAGAACAAAGATAAAGCAGCTTCTATGTGAGGAGAGAGAACAAAGATAAAGCAGCCTCTATGTGAGGAGAGAGAACAAAGATAAAGCAGCTCCTATGTGAGGTGAGAGAACAAAGATAAAGCAGCCTCTATGTGAGGAGAGAGAACAAAGATAAAGCAGCCTCTACGTGAAGAGAGAGAACAAAGATAAAGCAGCCTCTACGTGAGGTGAGAGAACAAAGATAAAGCAGCCTCTATGTGAGGTGAGGAATAGCAAAGATAAAGCAGGCTCTATGTGAGGTGAGAGAACAAAGATAAAGCAGCCTCTACGTGAGGAGAGAGAGCAAAGATAAAGCAGCCTCTATGTGAGGTGAGATGGCAAAGATAAAGCAGCCTATACGTGAAGAGAGAGAACAAAGATAAAGCAGCCTCTATGTGAAGAGAGAGAACAAAGATAAAGCAGCCTCTACGTGAAGAGAGGGAACAAAGATAAAGCAGACTCTATGTGAGGAGAGAGAACAAAGATAAAGCAGCCTCTATGTGAGGTGAGAGAACAAAGATAAAGCAGCTTCTATGTGAGGAGAGAGAACAAAGATAAAGCAGCCTCTACGTGAAGAGAGAGAACAAAGATAAAGCAGCCTCTATGTGAGGAGAGAGAACAAAGATAAAGCAGCCTCTATGTGAGGAGAGAGAACAAAGATAAAGCAGCCTCTATGTGAGGTGAGATGGCAAAGATAAAGCAGCCTCTATGTGAGGTGAGAGAACAAAGATAAAGCAGCTTCTATGTGAGGAGAGAGAACAAAGATAAAGCAGCCTCTACGTGAAGAGAGAGAACAAAGATAAAGCAGCCTCTATGTGAGGTGAGAGAACAAAGATAAAGCAGCCTCTATGTGAGGTGAGAGTACAAAGATAAAGCAGCCTCTATGTGAGGTGAGAGAACAAAGATAAAGCAGCCTCTATGTGAGGTGAGAGAGCAAAGATAAAGCAGCCTCTATGTGAGGAGAGAGAACAAAGATAAAGCAGCCTCTACGTGAAGAGAGGGAACAAAGATAAAGCAGCCTCTACGTGAGGAGAGAGAACAAACATAAAGCAGCCTCTATGTGAGGTGAGAGAACAAAGATAAAGCAGCCTCTGTGTAAGGTGAGAGAACAAAGATAAAGCAGCTTCTATGTGAGGTGAGATGGCAAAGATAAAGCAGCCTCTATGTGAGGTGAGAGAACAAAGATAAAGCAGCCTCTATGTGAGGAGAGAGAACAAAGATAAAGCAGCTTCTATGTGAGGTGAGATGGCAAAGATAAAGCAGCCTCTATGTGAGGTGAGAGAACAAAGATAAAGCAGCCTCTACGTGAGGTGAGAGAACAAAGATAAAGCAGCTTCTATGTGAGGTGAGATGGCAAAGATAAAGCAGCCTCTATGTGAGGTGAGAGAACAAAGATAAAGCAGCTTCTATGTGAGGAGAGAGAACAAAGATAAAGCAGCCTCTGTGAGGTGAGAGAACAAAGATAAAGCAGCCTCTATGTGAGGTGAGATGGCAAAGATAAAGCAGTCTCTATGTGAGGTGAGAGAACAAAGATAAAGCAGCTTCTATGTGAGGAGAGAGAACAAAGATAAAGCAGCCTCTACGTGAAGAGAGAGAACAAAGATAAAGCAGCCTCTATGTGAGGTGAGAGAACAAAGATAAAGCAGCCTCTATGTGAGGTGAGATGGCAAAGATAAAGCAGCCTCTATGTGAGGTGAGAGAACAAAGATAAAGCAGCCTCTATGTGAGGAGAGAGAACAAAGATAAAGCAGCTTCTATGTGAGGAGAGAGAACAAAGATAAAGCAGCCTCTATGTGAGGTGAGATGGCAAAGATAAAGCAGCCTCTATGTGAGGTGAGAGAACAAAGATAAAGCAGCCTCTATGTGAGGAGAGAGAACAAAGATAAAGCAGCTTCTATGTGAGGAGAGAGAACAAAGATAAAGCAGCTTCTATGTGAGGAGAGAGAACAAAGATAAAGCAGCCTCTATGTGAGGTGAGAGAACAAAGATAAAGCAGCCTCTATGTGAGGTGAGATGGCAAAGATAAAGCAGCCTATACGTGAAGAGAGAGAACAAAGATAAAGCAGCCTCTATGTGAAGAGAGAGAACAAAGATAAAGCAGCCTCTACGTGAAGAGAGGGAACAAAGATAAAGCAGCCTCTATGTGAGGAGAGAGAACAAAGATAAAGCAGCCTCTATGTGAGGTGAGAGAACAAAGATAAAGCAGCCTCTATGTGAGGTGAGAGAACAAAGATAAAGCAGCCTCTATGTGAGGTGAGATGGCAAAGATAAAGCAGCCTCTATGTGAGGTGAGAGAACAAAGATAAAGCAGCCTCATCGTGAAGGGAGAGAACAAAGATAAAGCAGCCTCTATGTGAGGAGAGAGAACAAAGATAAAGCAGCCTCTATGTGAGGAGAGAGAACAAAGATAAAGCAGCCTCTATGTGAGGTGAGATGGCAAAGATAAAGCAGCCTCTATGTGAGGTGAGAGAACAAAGATAAAGCAGCTTCTATGTGAGGAGAGAGAACAAAGATAAAGCAGCCTCTACGTGAAGAGAGAGAACAAAGATAAAGCAGCCTCTATGTGAGGTGAGAGAGCAAAGATAAAGCAGCCTCTATGTGAGGAGAGAGAACAAAGATAAAGCAGCCTCTACGTGAAGAGAGGGAACAAAGATAAAGCAGCCTCTACGTGAGGAGAGAGAACAAAGATAAAGCAGCCTCTATGTGAGGTGAGAGAACAAAGATAAAGCAGCCTCTATGTGAGGTGAGAGTACAAAGATAAAGCAGCTTCTATGTGAGGTGAGATGGCAAAGATAAAGCAGCCTCTATGTGAGGTGAGAGAACAAAGATAAAGCAGCTTCTATGTGAGGAGAGAGAACAAAGATAAAGCAGCTTCTATGTGAGGAGAGAGAAGAAAAATAAAGCAGCCTCTATGTGAGGAGAGAGAACAAATATAAAGCAGCTTCTATGTGAGGTGAGATGGCAAAGATAAAGCAGCCTCTATGTGAGGTGAGAGAACAAAGATAAAGCAGCCTCTACGTGAGGTGAGAGAACAAAGATAAAGCAGCTTCTATGTGAGGTGAGATGGCAAAGATAAAGCAGCCTCTATGTGAGGTGAGAGAACAAAGATAAAGCAGCTTCTATGTGAGGAGAGAGAACAAAGATAAAGCAGCCTCTATGTGAGGTGAGAGAACAAAGATAAAGCAGCCTCTATGTGAGGTGAGATGGCAAAGATAAAGCAGCCTCTATGTGAGGTGAGAGAACAAAGATAAAGCAGCTTCTATGTGAGGAGAGAGAACAAAGATAAAGCAGCCTCTACGTGAAGAGAGAGAACAAAGATAAAGCAGCCTCTATGTGAGGTGAGAGAACAAAGATAAAGCAGCCTCTATGTGAGGTGAGATGGCAAAGATAAAGCAGCCTCTATGTGAGGTGAGAGAAAAAAGATAAAGCAGCCTCTATGTGAGGAGAGAGAACAAAGATAAAGCAGCTTCTATGTGAGGTGAGAGAACAAAGATAAAGCAGCCTCTATGTGAGGTGAGATGGCAAAGATAAAGCAGCCTCTATGTGAGGAGAGAGAACAAAGATAAAGCAGCCTCTACGTGAAGAGAGAGAACAAAGATAAAGCAGCCTCTACGTGAGGTGAGAGAACAAAGATAAAGCAGCCTCTATGTGAGGTGAGGAATAGCAAAGATAAAGCAGGCTCTATGTGAGGTGAGAGAACAAAGATAAAGCAGCCTCTACGTGAGGAGAGAGAACAAAGATAAAGCAGCCTCTATGTGAGGTGAGATGGCAAAGATAAAGCAGCCTATACGTGAAGAGAGAGAACAAAGATAAAGCAGCCTCTATGTGAAGAGAGAGAACAAAGATAAAGCAGCCTCTACGTGAAGAGAGGGAACAACGATAAAGCAGACTCTATGTGAGGAGAGAGAACAAAGATAAAGCAGCCTCTATGTGAGGTGAGAGAACAAAGATAAAGCAGCCTCTATGTGAGGTGAGAGAACAAAGATAAAGCAGCCTCTATGTGAGGTGAGATGGCAAAGATAAAGCAGCCTCTATGTGAGGTGAGAGAACAAAGATAAAGCAGCTTCTATGTGAGGAGAGAGAACAAAGATAAAGCAGCCTCTACGTGAAGAGAGAGAACAAAGATAAAGCAGCCTCTATGTGAGGAGAGAGAACAAAGATAAAGCAGCCTCTACATGAAGAGAGACAACAAAGATAAAGCAGCCTCTATGTGAGGTGAGATGGCAAAGATAAAGCAGCCTCTATGTGAAGAGAGAGAACAAAGATAAAGCAGCCTCTATGTGAGGTGAGAGAACAAAGATAAAGCAGCCTCTATGTGAGGTGAGAGAACAAAGATAAAGCAGCCTCTATGTGAGGTGAGATGGCAAAGATAAAGCAGCCTATACGTGAAGAGAGAGAACAAAGATAAAGCAGCCTCTATGTGAAGAGAGAGAACAAAGATAAAGCAGCCTCTACGTGAAGAGAGGGAACAAAGATAAAGCAGCCTCTATGTGAGGAGAGAGAACAAAGATAAAGCAGCCTCTATGTGAGGTGAGAGAACAAAGATAAAGCAGCCTCTATGTGAGGTGAGAGAACAAAGATAAAGCAGCCTCTATGTGAGGTGAGATGGCAAAGATAAAGCAGCCTCTATGTGAGGTGAGAGAACAAAGATAAAGCAGCCTCATCGTGAAGAGAGAGAACAAAGATAAAGCAGCCTCTATGTGAGGAGAGAGAACAAAGATAAAGCAGCCTCTATGTGAGGAGAGAGAACAAAGATAAAGCAGCCTCTATGTGAGGTGAGATGGCAAAGATAAAGCAGCCTCTATGTGAGGTGAGAGAACAAAGATAAAGCAGCTTCTATGTGAGGAGAGAGAACAAAGATAAAGCAGCCTCTACGTGAAGAGAGAGAACAAAGATAAAGCAGCCTCTATGTGAGGTGAGAGAGCAAAGATAAAGCAGCCTCTATGTGAGGAGAGAGAACAAAGATAAAGCAGCCTCTACGTGAAGAGAGGGAACAAAGATAAAGCAGCCTCTATGTGAGGTGAGAGAACAAAGATAAAGCAGCCTCTATGTGAGGTGAGAGTACAAAGATAAAGCAGCCTCTATGTGAGGTGAGAGAACAAAGATAAAGCAGCCTCTATGTGAGGTGAGAGAGCAAAGATAAAGCAGCCTCTATGTGAGGAGAGAGAACAAAGATAAAGCAGCCTCTACGTGAAGAGAGGGAACAAAGATAAAGCAGCCTCTACGTGAGGAGAGAGAACAAAGATAAAGCAGCCTCTATGTGAGGTGAGAGAACAAAGATAAAGCAGCCTCTGTGTAAGGTGAGAGAACAAAGATAAAGCAGCCTCTACGTGAAGAGAGGGAACAAAGATAAAGCAGCCTCTACGTGAGGAGAGAGAACAAAGATAAAGCAGCCTCTATGTGAGGTGAGAGAACAAAGATAAAGCAGCCTCTATGTGAGGTGAGAGAACAAAGATAAAGCAGCCTCTATGTGAGGTGAGAGAACAAAGATAAAGCAGCTTCTATGTGAGGAGAGAGAACAAAGATAAAGCAGCTTCTATGTGAGGAGAGAGAACAAAGATAAAGCAGCCTCTATGTGAGGAGAGAGAACAAAGATAAAGCAGCTTCTATGTGAGGTGAGATGGCAAAGATAAAGCAGCCTCTATGTGAGGTGAGAGAACAAAGATAAAGCAGCCTCTACGTGAGGTGAGAGAACAAAGATAAAGCAGCTTCTATGTGAGGTGAGATGGCAAAGATAAAGCAGCCTCTATGTGAGGTGAGAGAACAAAGATAAAGCAGCTTCTATGTGAGGAGAGAGAACAAAGATAAAGCAGCCTCTATGTGAGGTGAGAGAACAAAGATAAAGCAGCCTCTATGTGAGGTGAGATGGCAAAGATAAAGCAGCCTCTATGTGAGGTGAGAGAACAAAGATAAAGCAGCTTCTATGTGAGGAGAGAGAACAAAGATAAAGCAGCTTCTATGTGAGGAGAGAGAACAAAGATAAAGCAGCCTCTATGTGAGGAGAGAGAACAAAGATAAAGCAGCTTCTATGTGAGGTGAGAGAACAAAGATAAAGCAGCCTCTATGTGAGGAGAGAGAACAAAGATAAAGCAGCCTCTACGTGAAGAGAGAGAACAAAGATAAAGCAGCCTCTACGTGAGGTGAGAGAACAAAGATAAAGCAGCCTCTATGTGAGGTGAGGAATAGCAAAGATAAAGCAGGCTCTATGTGAGGTGAGAGAACAAAGATAAAGCAGCCTCTACGTGAGGAGAGAGAGCAAAGATAAAGCAGCCTCTATGTGAGGTGAGATGGCAAAGATAAAGCAGCCTATACGTGAAGAGAGAGAACAAAGATAAAGCAGCCTCTATGTGAAGAGAGAGAACAAAGATAAAGCAGCCTCTACGTGAAGAGAGGGAACAAAGATAAAGCAGACTCTATGTGAGGAGAGAGAACAAAGATAAAGCAGCCTCTATGTGAGGTGAGAGAACAAAGATAAAGCAGCTTCTATGTGAGGAGAGAGAACAAAGATAAAGCAGCCTCTACGTGAAGAGAGAGAACAAAGATAAAGCAGCCTCTATGTGAGGAGAGAGAACAAAGATAAAGCAGCCTCTATGTGAGGAGAGAGAACAAAGATAAAGCAGCCTCTATGTGAGGTGAGATGGCAAAGATAAAGCAGCCTCTATGTGAGGTGAGAGAACAAAGATAAAGCAGCTTCTATGTGAGGAGAGAGAACAAAGATAAAGCAGCCTCTACGTGAAGAGAGAGAACAAAGATAAAGCAGCCTCTATGTGAGGTGAGAGAACAAAGATAAAGCAGCCTCTATGTGAGGTGAGAGTACAAAGATAAAGCAGCCTCTATGTGAGGTGAGAGAACAAAGATAAAGCAGCCTCTATGTGAGGTGAGAGAGCAAAGATAAAGCAGCCTCTATGTGAGGAGAGAGAACAAAGATAAAGCAGCCTCTACGTGAAGAGAGGGAACAAAGATAAAGCAGCCTCTACGTGAGGAGAGAGAACAAAGATAAAGCAGCCTCTATGTGAGGTGAGAGAACAAAGATAAAGCAGCCTCTGTGTAAGGTGAGAGAACAAAGATAAAGCAGCTTCTATGTGAGGTGAGATGGCAAAGATAAAGCAGCCTCTATGTGAGGTGAGAGAACAAAGATAAAGCAGCCTCTATGTGAGGAGAGAGAACAAAGATAAAGCAGCTTCTATGTGAGGTGAGATGGCAAAGATAAAGCAGCCTCTATGTGAGGTGAGAGAACAAAGATAAAGCAGCCTCTACGTGAGGTGAGAGAACAAAGATAAAGCAGCTTCTATGTGAGGTGAGATGGCAAAGATAAAGCAGCCTCTATGTGAGGTGAGAGAACAAAGATAAAGCAGCTTCTATGTGAGGAGAGAGAACAAAGATAAAGCAGCCTCTGTGAGGTGAGAGAACAAAGATAAAGCAGCCTCTATGTGAGGTGAGATGGCAAAGATAAAGCAGTCTCTATGTGAGGTGAGAGAACAAAGATAAAGCAGCTTCTATGTGAGGAGAGAGAACAAAGATAAAGCAGCCTCTACGTGAAGAGAGAGAACAAAGATAAAGCAGCCTCTATGTGAGGTGAGAGAACAAAGATAAAGCAGCCTCTATGTGAGGTGAGATGGCAAAGATAAAGCAGCCTCTATGTGAGGTGAGAGAACAAAGATAAAGCAGCCTCTATGTGAGGAGAGAGAACAAAGATAAAGCAGCTTCTATGTGAGGAGAGAGAACAAAGATAAAGCAGCTTCTTTGTGAGGTGAGATGGCAAAGATAAAGCAGCCTCTATGTGAGGTGAGAGAACAAAGATAAAGCAGCCTCTATGTGAGGAGAGAGAACAAAGATAAAGCAGCTTCTATGTGAGGAGAGAGAACAAAGATAAAGCAGCTTCTATGTGAGGAGAGAGAACAAAGATAAAGCAGCCTCTATGTGAGGTGAGAGAACAAAGATAAAGCAGCCTCTATGTGAGGTGAAGAATAGCAAAGATAAAGCAGCCTCTATGTGAGGTGAGAGAACAAAGATAAAGCAGCCTCTACATGAGGTGAGAGAACAAAGATAAAGCAGCCTCTATGTGAGGTGAGATGGCAAAGATAAAGCAGCCTATACGTGAAGAGAGAGAACAAAGATAAAGCAGCCTCTATGTGAAGAGAGAGAACAAAGATAAAGCAGCCTCTACGTGAAGAGAGGGAACAAAGATAAAGCAGCCTCTATGTGAGGTGAGAGAACAAAGATAAAGCAGCCTCTATGTGAGGAGAGAGAACAAAGATAAAGCAGCTTCTATGTGAGGAGAGAGAACAAAGATAAAGCAGCTTCTATGTGAGGTGAGATGGCAAAGATAAAGCAGCCTCTATGTGAGGTGAGAGAACAAAGATAAAGCAGCCTCTATGTGAGGAGAGAGAACAAAGATAAAGCAGCTTCTATGTGAGGAGAGAGAACAAAGATAAAGCAGCTTCTATGTGAGGAGAGAGAACAAAGATAAAGCAGCCTCTATGTGAGGTGAGAGAACAAAGATAAAGCAGCCTCTATGTGAGGTGAAGAATAGCAAAGATAAAGCAGCCTCTATGTGAGGTGAGAGAACAAAGATAAAGCAGCCTCTACATGAGGTGAGAGAACAAAGATAAAGCAGCCTCTATGTGAGGTGAGATGGCAAAGATAAAGCAGCCTATACGTGAAGAGAGAGAACAAAGATAAAGCAGCCTCTATGTGAAGAGAGAGAACAAAGATAAAGCAGCCTCTACGTGAAGAGAGGGAACAAAGATAAAGCAGCCTCTATGTGAGGAGAGAGAACAAAGATAAAGCAGCCTCTATGTGAGGTGAGAGAACAAAGATAAAGCAGCCTCTATGTGAGGTGAGAGAACAAAGATAAAGCAGCCTCTATGTGAGGTGAGATGGCAAAGATAAAGCAGCCTCTATGTGAGGTGAGAGAACAAAGATAAAGCAGCCTCATCGTGAAGAGAGAGAACAAAGATAAAGCAGCCTCTATGTGAGGAGAGAGAACAAAGATAAAGCAGCCTCTATGTGAGGAGAGAGAACAAAGATAAAGCAGCCTCTATGTGAGGTGAGATGGCAAAGATAAAGCAGCCTCTATGTGAGGTGAGAGAACAAAGATAAAGCAGCTTCTATGTGAGGAGAGAGAACAAAGATAAAGCAGCCTCTACGTGAAGAGAGAGAACAAAGATAAAGCAGCCTCTATGTGAGGTGAGAGAGCAAAGATAAAGCAGCCTCTATGTGAGGAGAGAGAACAAAGATAAAGCAGCCTCTACGTGAAGAGAGGGAACAAAGATAAAGCAGCCTCTACGTGAGGAGAGAGAACAAAGATAAAGCAGCCTCTATGTGAGGTGAGAGACCAAAGATAAAGCAGCCTCTATGTGAGGTGAGAGTACAAAGATAAAGCAGCTTCTATGTGAGGTGAGATGGCAAAGATAAAGCAGCCTCTATGTGAGGTGAGAGAACAAAGATAAAGCAGCTTCTATGTGAGGAGAGAGAACAAAGATAAAGCAGCTTCTATGTGAGGAGAGAGAACAAAAATAAAGCAGCCTCTATGTGAGGAGAGAGAACAAATATAAAGCAGCTTCTATGTGAGGTGAGATGGCAAAGATAAAGCAGCCTCTATGTGAGGTGAGAGAACAAAGATAAAGCAGCCTCTACGTGAGGTGAGAGAACAAAGATATAGCAGCTTCTATGTGAGGTGAGATGGCAAAGATAAAGCAGCCTCTATGTGAGGTGAGAGAACAAAGATAAAGCAGCTTCTATGTGAGGAGAGAGAACAAAGATAAAGCAGCCTCTATGTGAGGTGAGAGAACAAAGATAAAGCAGCCTCTATGTGAGGTGAGATGGCAAAGATAAAGCAGCCTCTATGTGAGGTGAGAGAACAAAGATAAAGCAGCTTCTATGTGAGGAGAGAGAACAAAGATAAAGCAGCCTCTACGTGAAGAGAGAGAACAAAGATAAAGCAGCCTCTATGTGAGGTGAGAGAACAAAGATAAAGCAGCCTCTATGTGAGGTGAGATGGCAAAGATAAAGCAGCCTCTATGTGAGGTGAGAGAAAAAAGATAAAGCAGCCTCTATGTGAGGAGAGAGAACAAAGATAAAGCAGCTTCTATGTGAGGTGAGAGAACAAAGATAAAGCAGCCTCTATGTGAGGTGAGATGGCAAAGATAAAGCAGCCTCTATGTGAGGAGAGAGAACAAAGATAAAGCAGCCTCTACGTGAAGAGAGAGAACAAAGATAAAGCAGCCTCTACGTGAGGTGAGAGAACAAAGATAAAGCAGCCTCTATGTGAGGTGAGGAATAGCAAAGATAAAGCAGGCTCTATGTGAGGTGAGAGAACAAAGATAAAGCAGCCTCTACGTGAGGAGAGAGAGCAAAGATAAAGCAGCCTCTATGTGAGGTGAGATGGCAAAGATAAAGCAGCCTATACGTGAAGAGAGAGAACAAAGATAAAGCAGCCTCTATGTGAAGAGAGAGAACAAAGATAAAGCAGCCTCTACGTGAAGAGAGGGAACAACGATAAAGCAGACTCTATGTGAGGAGAGAGAACAAAGATAAAGCAGCCTCTATGTGAGGTGAGAGAACAAAGATAAAGCAGCCTCTATGTGAGGTGAGAGAACAAAGATAAAGCAGCCTCTATGTGAGGTGAGATGGCAAAGATAAAGCAGCCTCTATGTGAGGTGAGAGAACAAAGATAAAGCAGCTTCTATGTGAGGAGAGAGAACAAAGATAAAGCAGCCTCTACGTGAAGAGAGAGAACAAAGATAAAGCAGCCTCTATGTGAGGAGAGAGAACAAAGATAAAGCAGCCTCTATGTGAGGAGAGAGAACAAAGATAAAGCAGCCTCTATGTGAGGTGAGATGGCAAAGATAAAGCAGCCTCTATGTGAGGTGAGAGAACAACGATAAAGCAGCTTCTATGTGAGGAGAGAGAACAAAGATAAAGCAGCCTCTACGTGAGGAGAGAGAACAAAGATAAAGCAGCCTCTATGTGAGGTGAGAGAGCAAAGATAAAGCAGCCTCTATGTGAGGAGAGAGAACAAAGATAAAGCAGCCTCTACGTGAAGAGAGGGAACAAAGATAAAGCAGCCTCTATGTGAGGAGAGAGAACAAAGATAAAGCAGCCTCTATGTGAGGTGAGAGAACAAAGATAAAGCAGCCTCTACGTGAGGAGAGAGAACAAAGATAAAGCAGCCTCTATGTGAGGTGAGAGAACAAAGATAAAGCAGCCTCTATGTGAGGAGAGAGAACAAAGATAAAGCAGCCTCTACGTGAAGAGAGGGAACAAAGATAAAGCAGCCTCAACGTGAGGAGAGAGAACAAAGATAAAGCAGCCTCTATGTGAGGTGAGAGAACAAAGATAAAGCAGCCTCTATGAGGTGAGAGAACAAAGATAAAGCAGCCTCTATGTGAGGTGAGATGGCAAAGATAAAGCAGCCTCTATGTGAGGTGAGAGAACAAAGATAAAGCAGCCTCTACGTGAGGTGAGAGAACAAAGATAAAGCAGCTTCTATGTGAGGTGAGATGGCAAAGATAAAGCAGCCTCTATGTGAGGTGAGAGAACAAAGATAAAGCAGCTTCTATGTGAGGAGAGAGAACAAAGATAAAGCAGCCTCTATGTGAGGTGAGAGAACAAAGATAAAGCAGCCTCTATGTGAGGTGAGATGGCAAAGATAAAGCAGCCTCTATGTGAGGTGAGAGAACAAAGATAAAGCAGCTTCTATGTGAGGAGAGAGAACAAAGATAAAGCAGCCTCTATGTGAGGTGAGAGAACAAAGATAAAGCAGCCTCTATGTGAGGTGAGATGGCAAAGATAAAGCAGCCTCTATGTGAGGTGAGAGAACAAAGATAAAGCAGCTTCTATGTGAGGAGAGAGAACAAAGATAAAGCAGCCTCTACGTGAAGAGAGAGAACAAAGATAAAGCAGCCTCTATGTGAGGTGAGAGAACAAAGATAAAGCAGCCTCTATGTGAGGTGAGATGGCAAAGATAAAGCAGCCTCTATGTGAGGTGAGAGAACAAAGATAAAGCAGCCTCTATGTGAGGAGAGAGAACAAAGATAAAGCAGCCTCTATGTTAGGTGAGATGGCAAAGATAAAGCAGCCTCTATGTGAGGAGAGAGAACAAAGATAAAGCAGCCTCTATGTGAGGTGAGATGGCAAAGATAAAGCAGCCTCTATGTGAGGTGAGAGAACAAAGATAAAGCAGCCTCTATGTGAGGAGAGAGAACAAAGATAAAGCAGCTTCTATGTGAGGAGAGAGAACAAAGATAAAGCAGCCTCTATGTGAGGTGAGATGGCAAAGATAAAGCAGCCTCTATGTGAGGTGAGAGAACAAAGATAAAGCAGCCTCTATGTGAGGAGAGAGAACAAAGATAAAGCAGCTTCTATGTGAGGAGAGAGAACAAAGATAAAGCAGCTTCTATGTGAGGAGAGAGAACAAAGATAAAGCAGCCTCTACGTGAGGAGAGAGAACAAAGATAAAGCAGCCTCTATGTGAGGTGAAGAATAGCAAAGATAAAGCAGCCTCTATGTGAGGTGAGAGAACAAAGATAAAGCAGCCTCTACATGAGGTGAGAGAACAAAGATAAAGCAGCCTCTATGTGAGGAGAGAGAACAAAGATAAAGCAGCCTCTACGTGAAGAGAGAGAACAAAGATAAAGCAGCCTCTACGTGAGGTGAGAGAACAAAGATAAAGCAGCCTCTATGTGAGGTGAGGAATAGCAAAGATAAAGCAGGCTCTATGTGAGGTGAGAGAACAAAGATAAAGCAGCCTCTACGTGAGGAGAGAGAGCAAAGATAAAGCAGCCTCTATGTGAGGTGAGATTGCAAAGATAAAGCAGCCTATACGTGAAGAGAGAGAACAAAGATAAAGCAGCCTCTATGTGAAGAGAGAGAACAAAGATAAAGCAGCCTCTACGTGAAGAGAGGGAACAAAGATAAAGCAGCCTCTATGTGAGGAGAGAGAACAAAGATAAAGCAGCCTCTATGTGAGGAGAGAGAACAAAGATAAAGCAGCCTCTATGTGAGGTGAGGAATAGCAAAGATAAAGCAGCCTCTATGTGAGGTGAGAGAACAAAGATAAAGCAGCTTCTATGTGAGGAGAGAGAACAAAGATAAAGCAGCCTCTACGTGAAGAGAGAGAACAAAGATAAAGCAGCCTCTATGTGAGGTGAGAGAGCAAAGATAAAGCAGCCTCTATGTGAGGATAGAGAACAAAGATAAAGCAGCTTCTATGTGAGGAGAGAGAACAAAGATAAAGCAGCTTCTATGTGAGGAGAGAGAACAAAGATAAAGCAGCCTCTACGTGAAGAGAGGGAACAAAGATAAAGCAGCCTCTATGTGAGGAGAGAGAACAAAGATAAAGCAGCCTCTATGTGAGGTGAGATGGCAAAGATAAAGCAGCCTCTATGTGAGGTGAGAGAACAAAGATAAAGCAGTCTCTACGTGAAGAGAGGGAACAAAGATAAAGCAGCCTCTACGTGAGGAGAGAGAACAAAGATAAAGCAGCCTCTATGTGAGGAGAGAGAACAAAGATAAAGCAGCTTCTATGTGAGGTGAGAGAACAAAGATAAAGCAGCCTCTATGTGAGGTGAGATGGCAAAGATAAAGCAGCCTCTATGTGAGGTGAGAGAACAAAGATAAAGCAGCCTCTATGTGAGGAGAGAGAACAAAGATAAAGCAGCTTCTATGTGAGGAGAGAGAACAAAGATAAAGCAGCCTCTATGTGAGGTGAGATGGCAAAGATAAAGCAGCCTCTATGTGAGGTGAGAGAACAAAGATAAAGCAGCCTCTACGTGAAGAGAGGGAACAAAGATAAAGCAGCCTCTACGTGAGGAGAGAGAACAAAGATAAAGCAGCCTCTATGTGAGGAGAGAGAACAAAGATAAAGCAGCTTCTATGTGAGGTGAGAGAACAAAGATAAAGCAGCCTCTATGTGAGGTGAGATGGCAAAGATAAAGCAGCCTCTATGTGAGGTGAGAGAACAAAGATAAAGCAGCCTCTACGTGAAGAGAGGGAACAAAGATAAAGCAGCCTCTACGTGAGGAGAGAGAACAAAGATAAAGCAGCCTCTATGTGAGGAGAGAGAACAAAGATAAAGCAGCCTCTATGTGAGGTGAGAGAACAAAGATAAAGCAGCCTCTATGTGAGGTGAGAGAACAAAGATAAAGCAGCCTCTATGTGAGGTGAGATGGCAAAGATAAAGCAGCCTCTACGTGAAGAGAGAGAACAAATATAAAGCAGCCTCTATGTGAGGAGAGAGAACAAAGATAAAGCAGCTTCTATGTGAGGTGAGAGAACAAAGATAAAGCAGCCTCTATGTGAGGTGAGATGGCAAAGATAAAGCAGCCTCTACGTGAAGAGAGAGAACAAAGATAAAGCAGCCTCTATGTGAGGTGAGAGAACAAAGATAAAGCAGCCTCTATGTGAGGTGAGAGAACATAGATAAAGCAGCTTCTATGTGAGGAGAGAGAACAAAGATAAAGCAGCCTCTATGTGAGGTGAGAGAACAAAGATAAAGCAGCCTCTATGTGAGGTGAGAGAACAAAGATAAAGCAGCCTCTATGTGAGGTGAGATGGCAAAGATAAAGCAGCTTCTATGTGAGGTGAGAGAACAAAGATAAAGCAGCCTCTATGTGAGGTGAGATGGCAAAGATAAAGCAGCCTCCATGTGAGGTGAGAGAACAAAGATAAAGCAGCCTCTATGTGAGGAGAGAGAACAAAGATAAAGCAGCCTCTATGTGAGGTGAGAAAACAAAGATAAAGCAGCTTATATGTGAGGAGAGAGAACAAAGATAAAGCAGCCTCTATGTGAAGAGAGAGAACAAAGATAAAGCAGCCTCTATGTGAGGTGAGAGAACAAAGATAAAGCAGCATCTACGTGAGGAGAGAGAACAAAGATAAAGCAGCTTCTATGTGAGGAGAGAGAACAAAGATAAAGCAGCCTCCATGTGAGGTGAGAGAACAAAGATAAAGCAGCTTCTATGTGAGGTGAGAGAACAAAGATAAAGCAGCCTCCATGTGAGGTGAGAGAACAAAGATAAAGCAGCCTCTATGTGAGGTGAGAGAACAAAGATAAAGCAGCCTCTACGTGAAGAGAGAGAACAAAGATAAAGCAGCCTCTATGTGAGGAGAGAGAACAAAGATAAAGCAGCCTCTATGTGAGGTGAGATGGCAAAGATAAAGCAGCCTCTATGTGAGGTGAGAGAACAAAGATAAAGCAGCTTCTATGTGAGGAGAGAGAACAAAGATAAAGCAGCCTCTACATGAAGAGAGACAACAAAGATAAAGCAGCCTCTATGTGAGGTGAGATGGCAAAGATAAAGCAGCCTTTATGTGAAGAGAGAGAACAAAGATAAAGCAGCCTCTATGTGAGGAGAGAGAACAAAGATAAAGCAGCCTCTATGTGAGGTGAGATGGCAAAGATAAAGCAGCCTCTATGTGAAGAGAGAGAACAAAGATAAAGCAGCCTCTATGTGAGGAGAGAGAACAAAGATAAAGCAGCCTCTATGTGAAGAGAGAGAACAAAGATAAAGCAGCCTCTACGTGAGGTGAGATGGCAAAGATAAAGCAGCCTCTATGTGAAGAGAGAGAACAAAGATAAAGCAGCCTCTATGTGAGGAGAGAGAACAAAGATAAAGCAGCCTCTATGTGAGGAGAGAGAACAAAGATAAAGCAGCCTCTATGTGAAGAGAGAGAACTTAGATAAAGCAGCCTCTACGTGAAGAGAGAGAACAAAGATAAAGCAGCCTCTACGTGCGGTGAGAGAACAAAGGTAAAGCAGCCTCTACGTGAAGAGAGAGAACAAAGATAAAGCAGCCTCTACGTGCGGTGAGAGAACAAAGATAAAGCAGCCTCTACGTGAGGTGAGAGAACAAAGATAAAGCAGCTTCTATGTGAGGTGAGATGGCAAAGATAAAGCAGCCTCTATGTGAGGTGAGAGAACAAAGATAAAGCAGCTTCTATGTGAGGAGAGAGAACAAAGATAAAGCAGCCTCTATGTGAGGTGAGAGAACAAAGATAAAGCAGCCTCTATGTGAGGTGAGAGGGAACAAAGATAAAGCAGCCTCTATGTGAGGTGAGAGAACAAAGATAAAGCAGCTTCTATGTGAGGAGAGAGAACAAAGATAAAGCAGCCTCTACGTGAAGAGAGAGAACAAAGATAAAGCAGCCTCTATGTGAGGTGAGAGAACAAAGATAAAGCAGCCTTTATGTGAGGTGAGATGGCAAAGATAAAGCAGCCTCTATGTGAGGTGAGAGAACAAAGATAAAGCAGCCTCTATGTGAGGAGAGAGAACAAAGATAAAGCAGCTTCTATGTGAGGAGAGAGAACAAAGATAAAGCAGCCTCTATGTGAGGTGAGATGGCAAAGATAAAGCAGCCTCTATGTGAGGTGAGAGAACAAAGATAAAGCAGCCTCTATGTGAGGAGAGAGAACAAAGATAAAGCAGCTTCTATGTGAGGAGAGAGAACAAAGATAAAGCAGCTTCTATGTGAGGAGAGAGAACAAAGATAAAGCAGCCTCTACGTGAAGAGAGGGAACAAAGATAAAGCAGCCTCTATGTGAGGAGAGAGAACAAAGATAAAGCAGCCTCTATGTGAGGTGAGATGGCAAAGATAAAGCAGCCTCTATGTGAGGTGAGAGAACAAAGATAAAGCAGCCTCTACGTGAAGAGAGGGAACAAAGATAAAGCAGCCTCTACGTGAGGAGAGAGAACAAAGATAAAGCAGCCTCTATGTGAGGAGAGAGAACAAAGATAAAGCAGCTTCTATGTGAGGTGAGAGAACAAAGATAAAGCAGCCTCTATGTGAGGTGAGATGGCAAAGATAAAGCAGCCTCTATGTGAGGTGAGAGAACAAAGATAAAGCAGCCTCTACGTGAGGAGAGAGAACAAAGATAAAGCAGCTTCTATGTGAGGAGAGAGAACAAAGATAAAGCAGCCTCTATGTGAGGTGAGATGGCAAAGATAAAGCAGCCTCTATGTGAGGTGAGAGAACAAAGATAAAGCAGCCTCTACGTGAAGAGAGGGAACAAAGATAAAGCAGCCTCTACGTGAGGAGAGAGAACAAAGATAAAGCAGCCTCTATGTGAGGAGAGAGAACAAAGATAAAGCAGCTTCTATGTGAGGTGAGAGAACAAAGATAAAGCAGCCTCTATGTGAGGTGAGATGGCAAAGATAAAGCAGCCTCTATGTGAGGTGAGAGAACAAAGATAAAGCAGCCTCTACGTGAAGAGAGGGAACAAAGATAAAGCAGCCTCTACGTGAGGAGAGAGAACAAAGATAAAGCAGCCTCTATGTGAGGAGAGAGAACAAAGATAAAGCAGCCTCTATGTGAGGTGAGAGAACAAAGATAAAGCAGCCTCTATGTGAGGTGAGAGAACAAAGATAAAGCAGCCTCTATGTGAGGTGAGATGGCAAAGATAAAGCAGCCTCTACGTGAAGAGAGAGAACAAAGATAAAGCAGCCTCTATGTGAGGAGAGAGAACAAAGATAAAGCAGCTTCTATGTGAGGTGAGAGAACAAAGATAAAGCAGCCTCTATGTGAGGTGAGATGGCAAAGATAAAGCAGCCTCTACGTGAAGAGAGAGAACAAAGATAAAGCAGCCTCTATGTGAGGTGAGAGAACAAAGATAAAGCAGCCTCTATGTGAGGTGAGAGAACATAGATAAAGCAGCTTCTATGTGAGGAGAGAGAACAAAGATAAAGCAGCCTCTATGTGAGGTGAGAGAACAAAGATAAAGCAGCTTCTATGTGAGGTGAGAGAACAAAGATAAAGCAGCCTCTATGTGAGGTGAGATGGCAAAGATAAAGCAGCTTCTATGTGAGGTGAGAGAACAAAGATAAAGCAGCCTCTATGTGAGGTGAGATGGCAAAGATAAAGCAGCCTCCATGTGAGGTGAGAGAACAAAGATAAAGCAGCCTCTATGTGAGGAGAGAGAACAAAGATAAAGCAGCCTCTATGTGAGGTGAGAGAACAAAGATAAAGCAGCTTATATGTGAGGAGAGAGAACAAAGATAAAGCAGCCTCTATGTGAAGAGAGAGAACAAAGATAAAGCAGCCTCTATGTGAGGTGAGAGAACAAAGATAAAGCAGCTTCTATGTGAGGAGAGAGAACAAAGATAAAGCAGCCTCCATGTGAGGTGAGAGAACAAAGATAAAGCAGCTTCTATGTGAGGTGAGAGAACAAAGATAAAGCAGCCTCCATGTGAGGTGAGAGAACAAAGATAAAGCAGCCTCTATGTGAGGTGAGAGAACAAAGATAAAGCAGCCTCTACGTGAAGAGAGAGAACAAAGATCAAGCAGCCTCTATGTGAGGAGAGAGAACAAAGATAAAGCAGCCTCTATGTGAGGTGAGATGGCAAAGATAAAGCAGCCTCTATGTGAGGTGAGAGAACAAAGATAAAGCAGCTTCTATGTGAGGAGAGAGAACAAAGATAAAGCAGCCTCTACATGAAGAGAGACAACAAAGATAAAGCAGCCTCTATGTGAGGTGAGATGGCAAAGATAAAGCAGCCTCTATGTGAAGAGAGAGAACAAAGATAAAGCAGCCTCTATGTGAGGAGAGAGAACAAAGATAAAGCAGCCTCTATGTGAGGTGAGATGGCAAAGATAAAGCAGCCTCTATGTGAAGAGAGAGAACAAAGATAAAGCAGCCTCTATGTGAGGAGAGAGAACAAAGATAAAGCAGCCTCTATGTGAAGAGAGAGAACAAAGATAAAGCAGCCTCTACGTGAGGTGAGATGGCAAAGATAAAGCAGCCTCTATGTGAAGAGAGAGAACAAAGATAAAGCAGCCTCTATGTGAGGAGAGAGAACAAAGATAAAGCAGCCTCTATGTGAGGAGAGAGAACAAAGATAAAGCAGCCTCTATGTGAAGAGAGAGAACAAAGATAAAGCAGCCTCTACGTGAAGAGAGAGAACAAAGATAAAGCAGCCTCTACGTGCGGTGAGAGAACAAAGATAAAGCAGCCTCTACGTGAAGAGAGAGAACAAAGATAAAGCAGCCTCTACGTGCGGTGAGAGAACAAAGATAAAGCAGCCTCTATGTGAAGAGAGAGAACAAAGATAAAGCAGCCTCTACGTGAGGTGAGATGGCAAAGATAAAGCAGCCTCTATGTGAAGAGAGAGAACAAAGATAAAGCAGCCTCTATGTGAAGAGAGAGAACAAAGATAAAGCAGCCTCTACGTGCGGTGAGAGAACAAAGATAAAGCAGCCTCTACGTGAAGAGAGAGAACAAAGATAAAGCAGCCTCTATGTGAGGAGAGAGAACAAAGATAAAGCAGCCTCTATGTGAAGAGAGAGAACAAAGATAAAGCAGCCTCTACGTGAGGTGAGAGAACAAAGATAAAGCAGCCTCTATGTGAAGAGAGAGAACAAAGATAAAGCAGCCTCTATGTGAAGAGAGAGAACAAAGATAAAGCAGCCTCTACGTGAAGAGAGAGAACAAAGATAAAGCAGCCTCTATGTGAAGAGAGAGAACAAAGATAAAGCAGCCTCTACGTGCGGTGAGAGAACAAAGATAAAGCAGCCTCTACGTGAAGAGAGAGAACAAAGATAAAGCAGCCTCTACGTGCGGTGAGAGAACAAAGATAAAGCAGCCTCTACATGAGGTGAGGAATAGCAAAGATAAAGTAGCCTCTACGTGAGGTGAGGAAGAGCTTGACTTGCTGGCTGAACTTTATTTGACTCTCTGAATGTTAACCAGCAGAACATTCCACACTGCATATTCATGTAAGCCTGTCAAACTACAGAACATTAGCCATTACTGTAGACTCAGCGCTTTGTCACTCATCAAACCTCAACTATGCACAATGAGGGCAAGTGTGAGAGAGAAGAGATAGGGGACTTCACTGCTATAGACACACCAAATAGATTAAAGTGCATGAAGCATGGATGCAGCTGCCGCATACAGAAGTGTGGGTGACTTGCTGAAACGACAGGATGAAAAACATCAGGATTTTTGTTTTTAACCCTTAATATATTTGACATTGAGAAATTAGGCATTCAATAGGTATGGGAAGGGAACAGACCCTGGGCAGTAAAGGGTTACAATCGGAATTTGATACCACCCTTGTTCACTGTAGTGTGTAGTCCATCACCCCAAAATAATAATTAGCATAAAAAAACATTTGTTTAAATGCTTTATTAATACCAGATGTATGGATCCAATCTTTTTCTCATTTTTTATTTCATTGTGTAGTTAGCGTACCATAAATTATTGTAAATGATGGCTTCTTTCTGTTTCATACAATATATACTGTATATATCTTGCTGTGTCTTAATCTTCACAAATATGACTAAACAGAATAAACAGAAATGTTCCTTGTGGAAGTGAAACCTTCACGCAGGTATGGCTGTTTGTTATTTTGTTGGCCATCATGCATTTTGTCTTGCTGGGATCCAGGTACATGGTTTCACATTACGTGGGGTTGTGACCCGGATAGCCAGAACCTGGGTCCGGACCCGGGTAGAAGTGCCAGTGTGAAAGGGGCTTAAGGTTATCCCCCCAGACCGCTAACAGCAACAGAATGTCCCTTAGGCAAGGTTAGTGTTAGGTTAGTCCGGGGGAATAGAAGCAAAGTCTGTCTCCAACCTTTGGACAGGAATCCATGCCCGTAGTGCATTGTGAGAGCCTGAAGAGAAGCTGACCTCCGCCTCCAGACGCCAGTCCAGGAAATGGGCTATTACAGGCTAATAATGGGATAACATGATCCCCTACCTAACCACACCTGCAGCCTCTTCGCCCGTTAACACTGTGACGTCATGGCAGGCAGGTACACTGGCCATAGGTCTATCTGTGTGTTATCTGAAGCACCTGTGGGCTCCTTCCTAGCCCACCACGAGCGAGGGTTAAAGCTCATTAACTGCTTGTGGAAATGAGCCTGACCGGGGTTCTGCAGTGGAAGATATCAAGCCATTGTCCAGGTCCTTACAATCCATATGTCGCTACCTACTGAACTTCAGACAATTCACAGTCAGGTGTTTTTTTATGAAAATTGATGTGTTAAATCAGTTTATTTTCTTACACTAGCCTCAAGAGACACTTGAGCATAGAATCATTTTCTAACCCTAACTAGCAATTTCACAACTGTAAAGGGTGGCTCTTTATCTGTTTAAAAGAATTGTGTAAAATGAGTAAAAAGTCCCTCCGGAGTGTTCTGACAGAGACGGTTCTCATCTAAACACACACACAGTCAGAATAAATAACTTTAGCAAAACAAATTGCATATCATCAGAGCAGACTTGGTTAACCAACACTGCCCTCGGCTTCTTTCCTTTGAGGGCTCTGCTGCCTATCATTGCCCATGGCTTCTTTCCTTTGAGGGCTCTGGTGTCTAACACTGCCCTCGGCTTCTTTCCTTTGAGGGCTCTGCTGCCTATCATTGCCCATGGCTTCTTTCCTTTGAGGGCTCTGGTGTCTAACACTGCCCTCGGCTTCTTTCCTTTGAGGGCTCTGGTGCCTAACACTGCCCTCGGCTTCTTTCCTTTGAGGGCTCTGGTGTCTAACACTGCCCTCGGCTTCTTTCCTTTGAGGGCTCTGGTGTCTAACACTGCCCTCGGCTTCTTTCCTTTGAGGGCTCTGGTGCCTAACACTGCCCTCGGCTTCTTTCCTTTGAGGGCTCTGCTGCCTATCATTGCCCATGGCTTCTTTCCTTTGAGGGCTCTGCTGCCTATCATTGCCCATGGCTTCTTTCCTTTGAGGGCTCTGGTGTCTAACACTGCCCTCGGCTTCTTTCCTTTGAGGGCTCTGGTGCCTAACACTGCCCTCGGCTTCTTTCCTTTGAGGGCTCTGCTGCCTATCATTGCCCATGGCTTCTTTCCTTTGAGGGCTCTTGTGCCTATCACTGCCCCCGGCTTCTTTCCTTTGAGGGCTCTGGTGCCTAACTGCCCTCGGCTTCATTGCATATATTATACATTATTTAATGCTGGACGGAACTATAATTTTTATGTTTGATGTACAGAATAGTGTCAGTTCTGTGAAGAACACTGTATTAATGGTGATATTGGATATGAAAGCATTTGAATATAGGTAGATGGCGGTTATGACAGACAATTTCCCCAGGGTTAAGTCTGTGTGTTGTGATTTGAAATCTCTTGGCTGCCAGATTTTAACAGCTGTGTCAATCTCGTGTAAATAGTCTGTCAGTAATTAAGCTCTAAATTTTGCGATTACTTCTTCCATTTAATGCAAGATTGTTTATATAGCCTTTTAAACCAAATACTGTTATCTTAATGCCACCATTAAATGGCAATTTTATTTTTCTTCACACTGGATAAAACCAAAAATAAACAAACAATAGCAATAAGGAGAACGGTTTCAAAGTTATTTCAAGCTGCAATTATGAATATTAAAAATAAAAAGCTGTGCCCTGACATGAACTGCTATGTTATCATCATATCGATTCCCCGAATCTGAAAGTGAAAATGTCTCTCGGATTCGACTAGGTGCAGGCAGGAGGTGCTCTGTGTGTGTCTGTGTGTGTGTGCAGGCAGGAGATGCTATGTGTGTGTGTGTGTGTGTGCAGGCAGGAGATGCTGTGTGTGTGTGTGTGTTTGTGTGTGTGTGTGTGTGTGTGTGTGCAGGCAGGAGATGCTGTGTGTGTGTGTGTTGTGTGTGTGTGTGCAGGCAGGAGATGCTGTGTCTGTGTGTGTGTGTGCAGGCAGGAGGTGCTGTGTGCGTGTGTGTGTGTGTGTATGTGTGTGTGTGTGTGAGTGCATCTCTCAGTGTGTGTGTGTCTCTCGGTGTGTCTGCGTGTGTGTGTACGCTACCTGGCCACTTTAATAGGAACACTCTACCAGATTGGATTTGGCATCGCCCTGTGTGTATTCTGATGGCGATGGCTTCTTTCAAGATGATAATACACTCACTCCACGGAGCCAGAATTGTGTGTGAAGTGTCCAAATCGCTGTTGTGTTCTTATACTAGTCTTTCATAAGAATAACTGTAATAAAGGCAGCAAAGTGAGATTCCGAGGGGTTTTAGTGGGATGTAAAAGGCTGTGGCAATGCGCCCCGCCCCTGTGTGCATTTGTGTGTTTTGTGTTGTATGTTGCGTGTGTAAATGTTGGTGTATAGATTGGTACACGGGATATAAACGGGTCTGTGTTTCACGTGTATTTAAAAAGTGTAGATTTGTATTTAGGCACGAGGAGAGCACAAATCACTTCACGTGCTGGTTAAATGTAATATGTGAGCACGGGGTTGCACAGAATTAATTCACGTGCTGGGATTCAAGTGAATAATTAATTAGTAATTGAATCCCAGCACAATAGTATATATAGACGCACATTTCTTGCACTCAGGGTTAGGTGTTCGGTGAGTGGAGAACGGGTTTGGAGACGGAGGTGAAGTAAAGTAATAATAATAGTAATAGTTAAAGTTAAATCTGCTCACCGTGTTTGTTCGTCTGTCCGTGCACCGTTTGTTTAGTGTTAGTCCGTTTTGTATGTCTGTTTATTTTGGCGCAAGTGCCGTGTCCTGTTTTGTATTCCATTGTTCAAACCTTTTATTTTGTTAATAAACGCTGAGTGCAGCCATTGCACTCAGCTCATCACAACCACTGTCTCTGTCTGTGTATTCCTCTCTGGTCTGACGCCACCCACTCTGGCCGTCTTTGTGACACGTGGTGTCCTGCGTGGGATCGACAGCGCCTCCAGGACTCAGGCCAGAGCAGGAACCGCAGTGTTGGATTACAAAAAAAAAAAAATATATATATATATAAATAAAATGGGATGGAAGGAGGATAAAGAGGTGAAGGACAGGGAGGAGGAGTGCCGCCTAAGGGCCAGACATCCACGGCGATCTAACAAGCCAACGCCGGGGTGCCTCCTCTGCGACCAGGATCATCTGTTCGCCAACTGTCCCTTCCGCAGTTATGAGGAGGAGCCTGAGCGTCCACAGCCCAAGTGGGAGGAGCCTGAGCGTCCACAGCCCAAGTGGGAGGAGCCTGAGCGTCCACAGCCCAAGTGGGAGGAGCCTGAGCATCCACAGCCCAAGTGGGAGGAGCCTGAGCGTCCACAGCCCAAGTGGGAGGAGCCTGAGCATCCACAGCCCAAGTGGGAGGAGCCCGAGCGTCCTACGCCCGAGTGGGAGGAGCCCGAACGTCCTACGCCTGAGTGGGAGGAGCCCGAACGTCCTACGCCTGAGTGGGAGGAGCCCGAACGTCCTACGCCTGAGTGGGAGGAGCCCGAACGTCCTACGCCTGAGTGGGGGGAGCCCGAACGTCCACAGCCCAAGAGGGGGGAGTCGGTGCGTCCACAGCCCAAAAGGGAGGAGTCGGTGCGTCCACAGCCCAAAAGGGAGGAGTCGGTGCGTCCACAGCCCAAAAGGGAGGAGTCGGTGCGTCCACAGCCCAAAAGGGAGGAGTCGGTGCGTCCACAGCCCAAAGAGAGGAAAGTCGGGGCTTCCATAACCCTAGGAACCAAGCTGCCAGCAGAGGGAGAATGCCTGCTGGTTTCCCCTTCCGAGGCAGAGCCGCACCAGTCCCCTGCAAGAGAGGCAGAGCAGCACCAGTCCCCTGAAAAAGGGGGAGACAACATGCTGCTCCCACCTCCGTCGCCAGGAGACTACACGCTGCTCCCACCTTCACCGGCAGGAGCAGAGGAGCCGGAGCTGTCTCTGCCTCCGCCACCTCCACCGGCAGGAGCAGAGCAGCAGGAGCTGCCTCTGCCTCCGCCACCTCCACCGGCAGGAGCAGAGCAGCAGGAGCTGCCTCTGCCTCCGCCATGTCCACCAGCAGAGGGTGAATGCCTGCTGGTATCACTTCCCCCACCAGCAGAGGATGAATGCCTGCTGGTATCACTTTCCCCACCATCACGAGGAGAGAAGCAGGAGCTGCCTCTCCCTTCACCAGAAAGACCAGGGCGTGAAGCTGGCGGCCCTCCGCAGCCCTTGCATAGGCTGCTGAGGGAAGCATGGGTAAGAATCGTCTGGTCGCAGAGGCCGAGAAGAGGGCCAACACCCGCATCCCGGCTGGTCCTGACTCCCTGCCATGCTTCACCCTCGCCTGGGGCTGCCAGCCGTGCCGCATCGCCTGGGGCTGCTAGTTGCTCCGCATCGCAGCAGGAAGTACTGTGGCCGGAACCCCACCAAGGGGAGCTGTCGGCCACGAAGAAAGTGGGGGAGGTCAGGAGACCTGCTCCCACTGCAGCAGTTTCGCTGCCGGAGATCGTGGGGGAGGTCCGGAGACCTGCTCCCACTGCAGCAGTTTCGCTGCCGGAGATCGTGGGGGAGGTCCGGAGACCTGCTCCCACTGCAGCAGTTTCGCTGCCGGAGATCGTGGGGGAGGTCCGGAGACCTGCTCCCACTGCAGCTTCTTCGCTGCCGGCAGTACTGTGGTCGGAGCCCCACCAAAGGGAGCTACCGGCTACAAAGAAGGGGGACGAGGTCTGGAGACCACTTTCCCCAGCAGACTGGACTGCTGGGTTTTTAAGGGGGGAGGTGGCCGTTGAGGCCATGTGTGCTGCGCACAAGGGGGGGTATATGTGGCAATGCGCCCCGCCCCTGTGTGCATTTGTGTGTTTTGTGTTGTATGTTGCGTGTGTAAATGTTGGTGTATAGATTGGTACACGGGATATAAACGGGTCTGTGTTTCACGTGTATTTAAAAAGTGTAGATTTGTATTTAGGCACGAGGAGAGCACAAATCACTTCACGTGCTGGTTAAATGTAATATGTGAGCACGGGGTTGCACAGAATTAATTCACGTGCTGGGATTCAAGTGAATAATTAATTAGTAATTGAATCCCAGCACAATAGTATATATAGACGCACATTTCTTGCACTCAGGGTTAGGTGTTCGGTGAGTGGAGAACGGGTTTGGAGACGGAGGTGAAGTAAAGTAATAATAATAGTAATAGTTAAAGTTAAATCTGCTCACCGTGTTTGTTCGTCTGTCCGTGCACCGTTTGTTTAGTGTTAGTCCGTTTTGTATGTCTGTTTATTTTGGCGCAAGTGCCGTGTCCAGTGTTTTTGTCTGTTCCAACCTTTTATTTTCTGTCTGTTTATTAAATGCTGAGCGCGATCACGCGCTCAGCCTAACCAAAATCCAAGTCTCTGTGTTTGTATTCCTTCCTGCTTCTGGTCTGACGCCACCCACTCTAGCCGTCTTTGTGACAAAGGCCCATGCTAGTATTAATGTATTTGAGTTCATTCACAGGCACCTGGGAACATCCATATTTACAGATGCACACCCACACTAAACAAAAAAAACTATCCACTTACATACTGTCTGGCAAAACAATATGTAGAAACTAAGGTTGTTTTTTTCCCCGATGAATTGGCATGTCATTTACAGGAGGTTTTGATATAAATTGCTATTTATCATACCTGCTTTTCCTGGGCTGGGTGCAGTAATATATCTAGTGTAAATGTGATGGCAGAATTGCATGTGCAGCGACTAATAAATCATTCATATCTCATTCATATGTCATTCATATCTCATTCAGTTACTTGCATGTCTGCTCTTTGAAATTATAATAGCCAATGAAATAACTACACAATAGCATTGCGTGTTGATGCATTATGGAACCTGGAAAAGAGCCCCATGGAAATCAATCTGCCCTCTCGCAATGTGAAGTTGTTTATGTTCATTAGGAAACAGCTACTGCAAGTACGATTTCATTATCTTAAGCTCATGAAAGACCTGTTTATGTAAAGATTTGAAATGTAAAGTTTTTGGTATTAGTTCAGTGACAGAAGTCCAGATATGTCTAAGAGACACAAATGGCAAAATCATAGACGAAGAAAAAAAACTAACAAATATATTAAATGATTACTTTTCACAGGTTTTTACAAAGGAGGACACGGACAACATGCCCCACATATTGACCTGTTCCTATCCAGATTTAAATAACTTTAGCATAACAGAGGCAGAAGTGTTAAAGGGACTAGGGGCTCTTAAAATAAACAAATCCCCTGGGCCGGATGAGATCCTCCCAATAGTACCCAAAGAAATGAAAGAAGTTATTTACAAACCGCTAACCAAGATCATGCAATAGTCTCTTGACACAGGGGGTTGTACCGACAGTACTGACTGCGGTATTGCTTATCACTATTATTATTTACTGTGTTTTGTGTCATCAGACAATTGGATTTAAAAATAAAACAAACATTGCACTTGGATTATCGTTGTCTGTCTGTTCATTAATCACTGCTGCATTCCTGCGCCTGCACACAGTTAACCACTTTGCCACAGTGCCCCTAAATCTTTAGTGATGTATGACTCTTTACACTGTCGGTCTCTCTTTAAAAAGGGCAAACCTGAGGCCTTTACAGATACCAGGCCCATTTGACTATCACTGTATTGTGTCCTTGTCATTAAAGACCTACCCAAGTGCATAATGACAACCACACTAATTAAAAAAGCAGCAATTGTGTGAAAGCTTTCTCTGTGGTGAGATATTGAATAACTGTGGTCCTCTGACAAAGGTTTACCAAGCAGACGTGTGATTTGTGATTACCGCGGTGCCCAGAGGTATGTCACTGTTAAAAGCAGCATAAAGGGAACCATTGAGACATTCCCCAGACAGAGCTGGATTCAGAGCTGGATTCAGCACACGGCCATGGGTCTGAAAATACCGTGTCATCACCACAATGTCTGCGGCCTGGGTGACAGCATCTCATTAGGCATTAGCACATGAATAGGAGAATTGTTCCTCTTCTATAAATTGGCGCTTTACTGTATCGTTTGTTATTACAAAATAACTGTTGACTGGTTGGAGTTTGGAAATATGAGAAACTGTCCTCTTTTCTCTTTTGTTTTTAAGTAATGAAAGCTATGAGCAGTTGTGGCTGTGGTCATAATATTACCATCTGTTACCCCGGCATGGCCTCCTCTAGTGTGTTACTTGTTAATGTTCTCATGAAGCTCATATTCTGTATAAAGTCATGGAAATGTAAGAGTCTTAGGATCTCTGTAATGTACTCTATACAAACCATGGTATGCAAATAGGGAGACACTGAAGTAAACTACAGTCTTCAGTCTTCATATTTACTCTGCTCACATACAACAAGAGCATAGCAAAGTGAAACCCTGCCAGTGACCAGTGTGGGGAAAGTTACTGTTAAAAAGCAATCCATTCCAGTTACTAGTTACTTGAATACAATGTTACCTAGTTACAGTAGCGTATTACTTTGAAAACAAATGAAACCGCTTAAAGTTACAAACAGTTACTTCTCAGGCACCGTTTAAATTTGACATTTCTTTTCCGGTTTGGTCAGGCTGCAGCTCTAAATATTCTCTGAAGATCCAGCTATCGGGCCCCTCGTTCCCTCCTCTGATGCCGTTTCCTAGCAGGATGATATGAAAAACGGGATCATGTCACAAGAAAGGTGTGACTTGCTCTCTTGCCTGTCTGAAAAAAGCACCCTTACAGTTACAAGTTACTGAAAAATGCAATCAGATTGCAGTAATAAATTAGTCCCCAACACTGACAAGCACACCATCCATAAGTTCAGGTACTGTTCGTGGGTATTCAAAAAGAAAACACAGTCCAGCAACGTCACTACATAATGTTACCAAAGAGCATCGTATTCCACCTGGTTTAGTTGTTCCAGTGTCAGATTAAGCAGCTAAACATTTTAGTCATTAGGGTCCTGTGGCAGTGTGCCCCGCCCATGTGTGTGTTATGTGGTGTGGTGTGTTATTGTTGGTGTACAGGTATTGGTGCTCGGGATATAAATGGGTCTGTGTAGCACGAGTTATTTAAAATATATACTAATAGTTGTATTTAGACACAGGGATTGCATAATCACTTCATGTGCAGATAAAGTATGCATCAGTATGTGTGCAGTGGATTGCACAAATCAGCTCACGTGCAGGGATTCCAGTGAATAATTAATTAGTAATTGAATCCCGGCACAACAGTATACAATAGTATATAGAGATGCACGTTTTACTCACTCGGGGTTGTGTGTTCGGTGAGTGGAGAGGAGGTAAAAAGGGTTAAAAATAACAATTGCTGAAACGTGCTGGCTTATAAACCAGCACGATACTTGTTATTGTTTATCATCTGTTTGTTTGTTTGGCCAAAGCGCCGTTTTGTTTTGTCAAAGTGTTTTTGTTTTCAGTTTAAACCTTTTATTTTACAATAAAACACTGAGCGCCACAGCGTCTCAGTTTCGCTCACAGTTGCTGTGTGTCTTGCATTCATTTCCTGGCCTGACGTCACCCCTACAGCCAGCCTGATCACAGGGCCCTATTCATAAAAGTACTTGCCGACTGAAGTAATAAAACAAATTTTGTTTAAAACAAACGAAAAGTCATCCATATTGCTATTCATAAAATGATCTGAGAATTCGGGCGACTGTGGCAAAGCACTTTATGAATGGGTATACAGTAGTTCAAGAACGAAAATCCACTTTTTGATGACATCATCAGCATTATTAATGTTCCCTGGGTGGCGTCGGTAGCTGTTGCAAAAAGAAAAACCACCGACAGTAGCCTCCTATCGAAACCAACAATAAATAAATAAATAAAATAAAAAATAAACAAAAAGCAATGTAGGAGGATGTTTGAATCATACTGTAATTCTAGTAATAATAATAATAATAATAATAATAATAATAATAATAATAATAATAATCATCATCATTTTGAAAACTTGAAATGTTAATCTTACAAATTCTCAACTCTTCTTCTTCTTCTTCTTCTTCTTCTTCTTCTTCTTCTTCTTCTTCTTCTTCTTCATAATAATAATAATAATACTAATAATAATAAACCATGCTTAAAGCAGGGAATCAATCAGGGACAGGTTTATGTTTATGAATCAGTTTCACGTCGTATTGCACATTGTACACAAAATGGATTGCTTTGTGTGCTTAAAAAAAAACAAAGCCCCCCTTTCGATCACTGATCTCGCAGTGTTTTATTTGCAATACCAAGCAAGGCCAAATTTCCCACCAACTGCATCAGCAGCACTGGTATACTGTATATTGTAACACTCTATGAGAATAAACAGGTTTAAGGCAGTATTTGTCCAAACTGTTTATTGTGAACACAGGTAAAAGAAATAAAAAGAAAAGGACCGCTGTCAGCCACGGATCACGGCAAAGAAATAATAATAATAAAATAACCGTCTATTCTCAGTCTCGCCTGCTCTCCGCTTCACAATCACAGCGCTGTTTGAAAATGATTATGCCAGAGAATACGTTCTTGTGTGAGTATATGTTTATATTAAACATATTCCTTCATATAAAGCTACAGATTTTTTTTTTTCAAAGTAGGCAGTATTAATCACGGGTATGTCAAATTGTATAACAGAGCAAGTGTAGTAATAAAATATGTTTTTAAAAAAATAGTCTGCTGAGGCTGTCATTAGTTTAGACTTGACTGTAGAAAGCGTTCAATAATTCCTAGTTATTGAAAGCATTTTGCTGTCGTTCACTCTTATGAATAGCAGGTTGATGCTCAGGACCGATGAAAACGTTATGCTAATGAGGTAATCGTTAACCTTTTTCTCAATTCATTTAAAACATGCCTTCATAGACGAACATTTTTGGGGCTTAACGACGCATCTGAATTATCTCTTATGAATAGCAGCTGTCATTAAATAGGCGGCTGTGGACGAAATCCAATCATGTACTCCTGTTTTCTCATTTTGACAGGCATTAACCCCTTATGAATAGACCCCTATGTTACTTCTACTGTCGTTGGTTGAGTTAAGTGTTTTTCTGAACCATATTGGTTTGCTGTTTTTGCTACAGTATCTATTCTCAGCATGTGTCTGTTTTTCTGTCCTTGGCTGGGTTTGCAAAGTGGCATGTTCCTAATTCCTGCTCTGTAAAGAAAACCTGAGGAAGGGTCATACAGTATTGATATGATTGACATGGCATCTGTATTGAGATCCACCAACTCTTAAGTCAATTGAATAGATCTCATTCATTCTTTCAGATTGCACTCCCCTGTGCATCATGCTATTGCATTGCACTGCCTTATTGCATTGCACTGCCCTGTACATCATGCTATTGCATTGCACTGCCTTATTGCATTGCACTGCCCTGTACATCATGCTATTGCATTGCACTGCATTGTACATCATGCTATTGCACTGCCCTGTACATCATGCTATTGCATTGCACTGCCCTGTACATCATGCTATTGCACAGCCCTGTACATCATGCTATTGCACTGCACTGCCCTGTACATCATGCTTTTGCACTCCCCTGTACATCATGCTATTGTATTGCCCTGTACATCATGCTATTGTATTGCCCTGTACATCATGCTATTGTATTGCCCTGTACATCATGCTATTGTATTGCCCTGTACATCATGCTATGGTATTGCCCTGTACATCATGCTATTGTATTGCCCTGTACATCATGCTATTGCACTCCCCTGTACATCATGCTATTGTATTGCCTTGTACATCATGCTATTGCACTGCCCTGTACATCATGCTATTGTATTGCCCTGTACATCAAGCTATTGCACTGCGTGGTTTGGTTTGTAGGTTGGTGGCGGCTGCTTGTTCACATCATGAAACTGGATTGAAGGTCACTTTTCAAAGTCACCTTTGTAGTGATTGACATTGTTTTACACCTGACCTGATCAAGTAACGCACATCACATCTGAACAATAGGAATGTAAACCCACGCAGCAGACACACGGACAAATGAACAAGGATATGCTGGCAGCAATACATTACAACAGCACCCATTGTATTAAGCATTTAGGTATTAGACTGAAGAAGGTAATTGCTTTTTAAAACTTTTTATTGTGCATCGACTCTTTCAACACTAAGTAACTTTACAGAATGCTAACCCTAAGTTAACTAAGGAAATAGTTGTCACTGTTTTGCATTGTAAAATACAAAGCATATACAGTATATAGATCCAACCAATCTTAGTTTATTGATCTGATGTTCTGAGGTGAGTAACCTTTCCTAAACTGTAGTTATCTTTCACAGACCTCTATACAGGGCGACATTGTTGGAAACAGCTGCTAGAACATTGTTACCAGAGTCAAGGAGACTGGATTTCTCTCACACACACATATTTAATGAAACCAAAATTATTTTGATGGCAAATCCGTCATCACTGATTAAAATCCCAAATAGCTAATAACATTACTTTTATTAAAGATACGATTTGTTTTTGTAAAATAACACATTGTGCAACATATTCGTGCAGCATGTTGAACCTGGCCTTGGTGTGCAATAAATAGACAGACAGTCGTAAGTGATCCTACCCACTTAATAAACATAATAAACATATCCGTGCAGACAATGATGATACTGCTCTCCAGGGTGCTTTTTAACACACACGTGTCATCTGTTAATCATAACTGAGCTCTGTCATTTCCAGGATTTACAATTATACTTGCTGAGGCAAGGAACATACAAACAGTCCCTGACTGAAGAAGCACATGCAGTGCCTGTTCTGTATCAGCTAGAACTGAGCTTAACAAGAATGTCTTTATCACTAAATACATGCAGCTTTAATCCAAGGTATCATTGCACATGTTTTGTAACATTTGTGATGAGTTTAGTATCTGGGTTGATTGCTCGGGAGTCCAAACCCCATGTTTGTACAGTACAGGCAACAACAGTGCACTGCACAGGCACAGCAATTCTACTAGAATCCTGATTCATAGCCTATTTAAGGCATGGGACTATTTGCAAAGGCACCAAATAAACATTCTGACAGATTTGAGGAAAGCAAGAGGGATTAGGTCACTCACAATGTATAGGCCAGAGTGTGATTGTTTCTCTGTTTAATCATTTTCATGTCTGCATCACAAAGTACTTTTTTTTGGGGGGGAAGCAAAATAGTTAAGTGAACCATATTTAACAAAACACATACCTGACAGCAAGGTGTCATAAATCAAGAAGCTGAGCATCACAGCACAGACAACTTCAAAGCATAAAGAAAGAGAGAACAATTCCTCGAGCACAATACAGTGCCTTCACCGTAACCCACAATGCAGTGCCTTCACCATGACCCACAATGCAGTGCCTTCACCATGACCCACAATGCAGTGCCTTCACCATAACCCACAATACAGTGCCTTCACCGTAACCCACAATGCAGTGCCTTCACCATAACCCACAATGCAGTGCCTTCACAATGACCCACAATGCAGTGCCTTCACCATAACCCACAATGCAGTGCCTTCACCATGACCCACAATGCAGTGCCTTCACCATAACCCACAATGCAGTGCCTTCACCATGACCCACAATGCAGTGCCTTCACCATGACCCACAATGCAGTGCCTTCACAATGACCCACAATGCAGTGCCTTCACCATAACCCACAATGCAGTGCCTTCACCATAACCCACAATGCAGTGCCTTCACCATGACCCACAATGCAGTGCCTTCACCATGACCCACAATGCAGTGCCTTCACCATAACCCACAATGCAGTGCCTTCACCATGACCCACAATGCAGTGCAGAGAAGGCACTGTTAAACTGCGTGTATCACTAGATCTGCACTCAGATGAGATACTACATGTAAAACAGCTTCATGATGTGCTGAATCAAAGCACGATCATCTAAGCCTGCTGTCTGATCTTTCCAGGGTGTTCTGTTTTCACACAAACATATCTTTTTGAGTTTTTATTGATCCATTTTTTTTATCATCAGTTTAATCATTTTTCCTTATTTAATTATTTTGCTTTTTTATGCTAACTCACTGTTTTAGTCATGTTTTAGTTTTAGTGCCAATAGATTTGTTTCCTTCTAAATCACGTGTGCAGATTCTGTTGCAGAGAGAGCTCCAGTAATTTATTCAGAGGTTTGATACGTCTGGGGCTGCATAAAGAGACATTGTTAGTAAACAAGAGTGGCCTTAATATTATTATTGGTGGTAGCCATGGAAATCTGGTAGTTAAGTGGAGCTAAAGTTAGGAATGGCCACAATTCAACAGCAGCACTAACCCAACCTCCCTGTAGCTCACCTGGAAAAGACACGGCTGTGTTGCTGGCTTGTTCGGTCCTGTTGTCAGGGCAGAGGGAGGGGTTTGGTGTTTCCGGGTGATTGCTGGCTTGTTCGGTCCTGTTGTCAGGGCAGTGGGAGGGTGTCACAAAGACGGCCAGAGTGGGTTGCGTCAGACCAGAAAGGAATTCAAACACAGACAGAGACGGTGGTGATGATGAGCTGAGTGCAATGGCTGCACTCAGCGTTTATTAACAAATAAAAGGTTTTAAACGGTACACAAAACACAGGACACGGCACTATACGCCAAAGTAAAAAGACAAACAAAAACGCACTAAACACAAACGGTGCACGGAGACAAACAAACACGGTGAGTACACACACACTTATCTTTACTTTTAATGATTTTAACTCTCCTCTCTCTCTTTCTCACCCGTTCTCCTCTTCCGAACACCTAACCACGAGTGACTAAAAATGTGCCTATTTATACTGTTGTGCTGGGATTCAATTACTAATTAATTATTCACTTGAATCCCAGCACGTGAATTAATTCTGTGCAACCCCGTGCTCACATATTACATTTAACCAGCACGTGAAGTGATTTGTGCCCTCCTCGTGCCTAAATACAAATCTACACTTTAAATACACGTGAAACACAGACCCGTTTATATCCCGTGTACCAATCTATACACCAACATTAACATACGCACCATACATATAACACAGAACACACAAATGCACACAGGGGCGGGGCACTTTGCCACATATACCCCCCCTTGTGCGCAGCACACATGGCCTCAATGGCCACCTCCCCCCTTAAATACCCAGCAGTCCAGGCCAAAGTCTCGGGCTGGGAAGGGAGGCTTCAGTGGGCCCATGGCTGGAAATGCTGTCAGCTCCCCTGCCGGTAGTGGTCCCGTCCTGCAGCGAAAAAGCTGCGGGGGCAGGTGGTCCCCCGACCTCCCCCTTCTTCGTAGCCGGCAGCTCCCTCCTGTGGGGCTCCGGCCACAAGAACTCCTGCAGCGAAACTGCTGCTGGGGAAAGTGGTCTCCAGACCTCCTCCCCCTTCTTCGTGGCCGGCAGCTCCCCTTTCTGGGGCTCCGGCCACCGTACTCCCTGCGGAGGTACGGGCAGCAGAGGCAGCTCCTGCTCCTCTGCTCCGGGCGGTGGCGGAGGCAGAGGCAGCTCCAGCTCCTCTGCTCCTGGCGGTGGTGGAGGCAGAGGCAGCTCCAGCTCCTCTGCTCCTGGCGGTGGTGGAGGCAGAGGCAGCTCCAGCTCCTCTGCTCCTGGCGGTGGTGGAGGCAGAGGCAGCTCCAGCTCCTCTGCTCCTGGTGGTGGTGGAACCAGCAGGTATTCACCCTCTGCTGGTGGAGGTGGGAGGGGCCAGCAGTCCTCCCACTGCAGTGGAGGTGGAACCAGCAGGCATTCACCCTCTGCTGGTGGAGGTGGGAGGGGCCAGCAGTCCTCCCACTGCGGTGGAGGTGGAACCAGCAGGTATTCACCCTCTGCTGGTGGAGGTGGCGGAGGTAGAGGCGATGGGGCTGATGCTGGCCACTCAGAGGGAGGCTGTGGCGGTGCTGGCTCCCTCTGCTGTGGCGGCTAGGCATGTGCGCGCCGTGCTGCCTTCAGTAGCATAGCTAGAGGCTGCTGGGGGACACCAGCATCCTGCCCTTCTCCACCCCAAAAATTTTCAGGGGGTTGAGCCTGTAACTCCTCCCCTTCTGGCTCTTGGGACGGCACCAGCAGGTATTCACCCTCTGCTGGTGGAGGTGGGACCAGCAGGCATTCTCCCTCTGCTGGCAGCTTGGGTCCTACGGCTGTGGAAGCCCCGACTTCCCTTTTGGGCTGTGGATGCACCGACTCCTCCCTTTTGGGCTGTGGACGCACCGACTCCTCCCTTTTGGGCTGTGGACGCACCGACTCCTCCCTTTTGGGCTGTGGACGTTCTGGGTCTCCCCCCACTCAGGCGTAGGACGTTCGGGCTCCTCCCACTCAGGCGTAGGACGTTCGGGCTCCTCCCACTCAGGCGTAGGACGTTCGGGCTCCTCCCACTCAGACGTAGGACGTTCGGGCTCCTCCCGCTTGGGCTGTGGACGCTCAGGCTCCTCCCACTTGGGCGTAGGACACTCGGGCTCCTCCCGCTTGGGCTGTGGACGCTCAGGCTCCTCCCGCTTGGGCTGTGGACGCTCAGGCTCCTCCCATTTGGGCTGTGGACGCTCAGGCTCCTCCCGCTCGGGCTGTGGACGTTCAGGCTCCTCCCGCTTGGGCTGTGGAGGCAAAACCAGCAGGCATTCACCCTCTGCTGGTGGAGATGGGGACAGCAGGTACTCACCCTCTGCTGGTGGAGATGGGGACAGCAGGTACTCCTCTGCTGGTGGTCCTGCTACCTGGGCTGCGGTTCCGTTTATGGTTGCCTCCAGGTAGCTGAGGACAAACTCCACACCTTCCTCCAAGGTGTTTGGGGTGTGTTCCTGCTGATATGCCTCCCATCTCTCACTGTCCATCATCCACAGGGCCCGGACGACTATGGGCAGAGACTGGGCCTCCAGCCCAGCATTCTCCAGGAACCAGCCCCGCAGTTTGATGGCGTCTTCTGCCATTGACTTTTTTTTTTTTTCTTCCCCCAAAACAATATTTGTAATCCTTTATTTTTTTATTTTTTTTTTATTTTTTTTTTATTTTTATTTTTTTTAATCCAGACCCCTCCTGGTCTGACGCTTGGAGGCGCGGCTATCCCACGAAGACACCACGTGTCACAAAGACAGCCAGAGTGGGTTGCGTCAGACCAGAAAGGAATTCAAACACAGACAGAGACGGTGGTGATGATGAGCTGAGTGCAATGGCTGCACTCAGCGTTTATTAACAAATAAAAGGTTTTAAACGGTACACAAAACACAGGACACGGCACTATACGCCAAAGTAAAAAGACAAACAAAAACGCACTAAACACAAACGGTGCACGGAGACAAACAAACACGGTGAGTACACACACTTATCTTTACTTTTAATGATTTTAACTCTCCTCTCTCTCTCTCACCCGTTCTCCTCTTCCGAACACCTAACCACGAGTGAATAAAAATGTGCCTATTTATACTGTTGTGCTGGGATTCAATTACTAATTAATTATTCACTTGAATCCCAGCACGTGAATTAATTCTGTGCAACCCCGTGCTCACATATTACATTTAACCAGCACGTGAAGTGATTTGTGCCCTCCTCGTGCATAAATACAAATCTACACTTTAAATACACGTGAAACACAGACCCGTTTATATCCCGTGTACCAATCTATACACCAACATTAACATACGCACCATACATACAACACAGAACACACAAATGCACACAGGGGCGGGGCACTTTGCCACAGAGGGGTTTGGTGTTTCCGGGTGATTGCTGGCTTGTTCGGTCCTGTTGTCAGGACAGTGGGAGGGGTTTGGTGTTTCCGGGTGATTGCTGGCTTGTTTGGTCCTGTTGTCAGGGCAGAGGGAGGGGTTTGGTGTTTCCGGGTGATTGCTTGCTTGTTCGGTCCTGTTGTCAGGGCAGAGGGAGGGGTTTGGTGTTTCCAGGTGATTGCTGGCTTGTTCGGTCCTGTTGTCAGGACAGTGGGAGGGGTTTGGGGTTTCCGGGTGATTGCTGGCTTGTTTGGTCCTGTTGTCAGGGCAGAGGGAGGGGTTTGGTGTTTCCAGGTGATTGCTGGCTTGTTTGGTCCTGTTGTCAGGGCAGCGGGAGGGGTTTGGTGTTCCCGGGTGATTGCTGGCTTGTTCGAGAGGGGTTTGGTGTTTCCAGGTGATTGCTGGCTTGTTCGGTCCTGTTGTCAGGGCAGAGGGAGGGGTTTGGTGTTTCCGGGTGATTGGTGGCTTGTTTGGTCCTGTTGTCAGGGCAGCGGGAGGGGTTTGGTGTTTCCGGGTGATTGGTGGCTTGTTTGGTCCTGTTGTCAGGGCAGTGGGAGGGGTTTGGTGTTTCCAGGTGATTGCTGGCTTGTTTGGTCCTGTTGTCAGGGCAGCGGGAGGGGTTTGGTGTTTCCGGGTGATTGCTGGCTTGTTTGGTCCTGTTGACAGGGCAGCGGGAGGGGTTTGGTGTTTCCGGGTGATTGCTGGCTTGTTCGAGAGGGGTTTGGTGTTTCCAGGTGATTGCTGGCTTGTTTGGTCCTGTTGTCAGGGCAGCGGGAGGGGTTTGGTGTTTCCGGGTGATTGCTGGCTTGTTTGGTCCTGTTGTCAGGGCAGCGGGAGGGGTTTGGTGTTTCCGGGTGATTGCTGGCTTGTTCGAGAGGGGTTTGGTGTTTCCAGGTGATTGGTGGCTTGTTCGGTCCTGTTGTCAGGGCAGAGGGAGGGGTTTGGTGTTTCCGGGTGATTGCTAACTTGTTCGGTCCTGTTGTCAGGGCAGCGGGAGGGGTTTGGTGTTTCCGGGTGATTGCTGGCTTGTTCGGTCCTGTTGTCAGGACAGTGGGAGGGGTTTGGTGTTTCCAGGTGATTGGTGGCTTGTTCGGTCCTGTTGTCAGGGCAGTGGGAGGGGTTTGGTGTTTCCGGGTGATTGCTGGCTTGTTCGGGAGGGGTTTGGTGTTTCCAGGTGATTGCTGGCTTGTTTGGTCCTATTGTCAGGGCAGAGGGAGGGGTTTGGTGTTTCCGGGTGATTGGTGGCTTGTTCGGTCCTGTTGTCAGGACAGTGGGAGGGGTTTGGTGTTTCTGGGTGATTGCTGGCTTGTTCGGTCCTGTTGTCAGGGCAGCGGGAGGGGTTTGGGGTTTCCAGGTGATTAAGCTCAAACGCTTTGATTTGATATTTGCAGGGTTATACAGTATAAACACTGTGCACTAAATGTGCCTGTGACCTTGACATTGGTATTTAACCAGCATGGCTGCCCTGTTGAGGTCATGTGACATTTTAGGTTTCTGCATAATAGAGACAGTCCTTGTTAGTAATCAGGTTGACAGTTCACAGAATGACTTCAATAACAGTTTGGGAGTCACCAGTTTCATTAGAAACTAACAGACACATAGCTGCAAAGCAGCTTTCATAGGTCACAACCTGGAATCTACCTGCAATTTAACACTTTGTAATCGGCACCTCCTGCTGCTAATATCTCATCATCATTTAATCTCACAACTTCATACAAGTGTCACATGGCTTGAAATGTATACCCCCACCTCCAGAATGCTACAGCCCCATATCTTTAATAAAAACAAAGCACTAGTCAACAGTAAGCATCTTTCATTTCCCTGAAAACCAAGTAAGCCTTTTCTCATCCAATCTTTGGAGTGTTGCTATAAAACTCACCTACATGCTCAGACGCTATGAAAAGATAGCTGTTAGATAGCTGGAGAAATGTTGGCTAAATGTTTAATGCAGGTTTTCTTTTGTGTTAAATATGTTTTAATGTCTTAGCTTGCTATTACTTGTGCAGGATGTGAACGTTTCTATTTGTAACTTCGTGTGACTCTGTGGTGCCTAGGGCTGTCTTTTCCCCTTTGTTTAAAATGAGATGTGACATCTCAGAGAATAGTTTTTCTAGTTACAGTAAATAAATATATAAAGTGACTGGCTTTTAGGCTTCTTGACGCATACATCTCAGCTGTCTTTCCTCGCTTTCAGCAGCTTCTTAAAAATAGAAAGGTGATTTTGTTTTAGAGGAAATGACAGAACTTTGTATTAATATAATCGCTCAGTAGATTTGAACAGCCCTGGGGATTGGTGTAGGCATATAAATGGCTCTCACAAGTACTGTCAGTATTAAAGGACATGTAGCTATACATGACTAAATCATTCCAGCAAATCTTATCGAATCTGTATTACCATCACTTTATATATCTCACACCTTGCTGTAAGAAGGATGCACACATTATGGTAAACGTTTTGATAACATGCTTCACTTCTCATTAAAAGAAGGTATTTGACACACTTCAGTTACTATAGAAAGTTTGAATCCTTCTAGGAAAAACAATTCACAGCATTTTTTTTTTGACAATGACATTTCTTGCAACATAGCTTGTTAAAAAAAAGTATTTAACTTCCTTAAAAACATTTACAGCCAAGTAGGGTTTGATTGATTGTAAGAATCATTAGCTGCTTTATTGAAGGTGGCACCTCATCATAGTCTGACAGATATTCTGCAGGTTTATAAGAAAAACATTATGGGCTTTTTCGAGATTCAAATGTCTTATTTGTGGTGTTCTTTTTTGTAGGCTTCTGACTAAGTTTGAAACACATATATCTTTATTGTGTTGCTTGTATCTGTAATTGTTTTACTGTCTAACAGGACTCCCTTGTAAATGAGGCCTCGGTTTCAATGGGTAAATCTTCTGTAAAAATACATTTCATTTTATTTATTTTTAATAAAAAAACGTGTAATCATTTATAAGCACTCCTTCACTGAGCAGCGCTGATGAAGTCCAATGTTATTACAATTTTGTTATATTTTCTTTTATTTGTTGTATTTCTACAAACCAGCTTTTTGTCTTAGTTTTTCTAATTTTACAATTAAAACCAAATTTTGTATCTTTTTTAATTTGTTTTCTCAAATTCTCTGTTAGACTGTTTTTACCAGCAGGGACCTTCCCTTCCACTCGTAGGGCGAGACGTCTTAGTCGGCCTCTAAGGTTGGGAAGTGAGCTTCACTTGACCCCAAAGAGGCCCCCCGGCTCCACGCAACTGCACCACCAATGCAAAGAAGACAGTCCATTGTTAGTTACAAATGATAGTTAGTGATTAATTACAATTATGCGGAGAGATGGCATGCTAGCAATACTTTGTTAAGCGGAAATAATATTAAGGAGAGAAGAGCGAATGTAAGATTCCATTGCTGACAAAGAACTGGTTGATTTTAACATTGGCTGCTGATGTTACTGCACCTATATGGAATGAATGGGAGAATACGACTGGTGAGGAACAGGGGCGTGTCCACCGGGGTGGCGTGGGGTGGCAGCCGCCCCTCACCAGAGAGCTCTGCCACCCCCAACGCCACCCCAGCTGGCAACCCAAAATTTGTAAAATATTTACCCGCGGACTGACTGACCGGAATCGCCCCTCCCCCACGCATCCCTTACCAGGATTATTGTCTTTAAATATTTTTGTTAATATTTTGAATGGATGCGGTTGTCATATATATATATTTTGTTTAAATAAACATTGCCCGTATAGTTCAATCCGATGACGTGTTGAGGACGGAGGGGGTGGGTTTAAGTGGTACCGGTAGTTTGACACACAGAACACCAGACCACTCACAGCAACTGTGAAGCTGAGCTTCCAATTATTCAGGAAAACAGAGATGGAGCAGAAGAACCCGAGGTAAATTCAGCTTGAAACACTTAGTTCAAATAAAAAAAGATAAGAGCAATCATATTACATAAAAGCAGAGGTGTGTTAAACATACGACACATGTAAAAGTTCATTGTTGTGTCCATCAGTAGTAATATTGTAAAGGTTCATACAAGTTTATTTATAAATCCATGGTACCTAACCTATAACGATACAAGAGGATACATGAGTCTTTTTAACTGTATTTTAAACAATGAATAGATGATTGAAATAGCCTATATAAATGGTGTCTTAATTTTGGAAGTGGATAATTAAGAGCAGGCAGTAGGAGAATTGAAAATAATGAATGAAAGGCTTTATTTGAAAATAAAAACGCCAATGTTCTTTAACCTAAAATAATATATGTACCTGTTATTACAGAACACAATTCTAATGGATTAATGCCTTATTTGCCAAGATTTTCCTGAAATGAAATATTATTGCCTTCTCCAGTCTCCTTCTTCTTCATCACAATAATATTAGTAATAGAGACTTGAGTCATGTTCCATACACATGTACTATTTAAGGTGTTTAAAATAGTTCATTGTCACTATAAGGGTAATTTTCAAAACATTTTGTTCCTGTACAAAATGTGCTCCTCCACTTAGTCCAGATTAGCCTCAGGCCAGCTATTTTTCCAAAAAGCTTTGAAAATCCCCTTGCATATGTGCATGCAGGTTATGAGTTAATATGACTATAGTTAAGAACATAAGAAAGTTTACAAACGAGAGGAGGCCATTCAGCCCATCTTGCTCGTTTGGTTGTTAGTAGCTTATTGATCCCAGAATCTCATCAAGCAGCTTCTTGAAGGATCCCAGGGTGTCAGCTTCAACAACATTACTGGGGAGTTGGTTCCAGACCCTCACAATTCTCTGTGTAAAAAAGTGCCTCCTATTTTCTGTTCTGAGTTGTAATATAGTGGTATTTTTGTAGGGTCAAGGAATGATCAAGCCATCAGTGAGACCAGACAGAGAGAGGGTACAGCTGAGAGAGGGAGAGAGAGGACATTAAGAAAGGATAAAACATTAAACTGCACGGCATGAGGAGGTTCTTGGTGCCAAAAGAAATAAGCAAAGATTCTGCATTCCCCTCTTCAGATGAATGCAGTCAGAGGCAGAAAAGAGAGAGAGATTTCAGAGAGTAGATTTCAGACAGTGAATAATGTCATAAGAACATAATAAAGTTTACAAACGAGAGGAGGCCATTCAGCCCATCTTGCTCGTTTGGTTGTTTGTAGCTTATTGATCCCAGTATCTCATCAAGCAGCGTCTTGAAGGATCCCAGGGTGTCAGCTTCAACAACATTACTGGGGAGTTGGTTCCAGACCCTCACAATTCTCTGTGTAAAAAAGTGCCTCCTATTTTATGTTCTGAATGCCCCTTTATCTAATCTCCATTTGTGACCCCTGGTCCTTGTTTTTTCAGGTCCAAAAAGTCCCTTGGGTTGACATTGTCATTACCTTTTAAAATTTTGAATGCTTGAATCAGATCGCCACGTAGTCTTCTTTGTTCAAGACTGAATAGATTCAATTATATAGCCTGTCTGCATATGACATGCCTTTTAAACTTGAATATTTCTGGTCGCTCTTCTTTGCACTCTTTCTAGATCAGCAATATCCTTTTTGTAGTGAGGTGACCAGAACTGGACACAATATTCTAGGTGAGGTCTAGATGAAGACATTTCTGAGTCAACATAAACTCCTAGGTCTTTTTCATAGATCCCTTCTTCAATTTCACTGTCTCCCATATGATATTTATAATGCACATTTTTATTGCCTGCGTGCAGTACCTTTCACTTGTCTTTATTAAATGTCATTTGCCATGTGTCTGCCCAGTTCTGAATGCTGTCTAGATCATTTGAATGACCTTTGCTGCTGCAACAGTGTTTGCCACTCCTCCTATTTTTGTGTCGTCTGCAAATTTAACAAGTTTGCTTACTTATTAAACTTGTGCAAGAGATTCCAGAGACCCAACTCACACTCTCAACAACATGTGTTTGAAACATGCTTGTGTTTCATGCCTCCCAGCAGTTGTGTAAAGGCATTGTGAGAGTCCTTGACTGGGGTTAATAATAAACTGGAAGCAGGTCCTGGTTATGTGCCAGACTGTCATAGATAACAATCAAGATGTTCTCCCAGACAGAAACATCTATCTGCTCAGAATGCTTGACTTGGCCATGGACGCCTGCATTCATCTAGCCATACGGGGGAGTCCTGATCTGCGGGTTCAATAGAGAATGTGTGATCATTTCTATGTTGTGTGGTAAAGCATGTGTAGTGAAAGACAATGGTACAATTTTCCAACAGCCTCACATACAGTATCTGCTGCAGTGAATTCATTCTGTATGAAACAGGTCACTTTGCATGTTTTAGTTTATCTTTTTTCTTTTCTTTTAAGCAAGTTGCTAATTTCACCCTTAGTTCACAGCAACATAGCACTAAACAAGCTTGGAGTCCAGCAATAGAGCAGGGAACTTTCCAGGCTTTCCTATTAATTGTATATGTCACACATACATAAAAACAGACTAAGCATCTTCAAAGGCTCTCTCACAGTCAGGGGCCAGATCCTCACTTTTCATGAATGGTTCTCTAAGGGAAAACCTGCCATTGCTGTAAATGCATTACTTCAGAACCATTTAACATCAGCAGGATGTAAAGAACAAAAGCCCCTCACTCTGTGTTTTCATCTTTTCCTGTCAAAGTGCTTCTCAGCGCGACCTGTTCAGCAGCACTAAACCTTCAACAGTGAAATTCAAACTTCAAAACCAAGCCCTGGAATAGGAGTCCTGAGATAGCACCAGGTGAATTGCAGTATCGTGTGTATGTCTGGTGCAGTATTTGTTGCATCAGGAGAAACTGCTGGAAATGATACAGCCTAATTGGAGGGTGTTATTCCATCATGTATATCACTGAAATGAAGGCACTGTACCAGCGATGGAAGAAGTCTTGTCTTGAAAACGGTGTGCTTGTTATTCATAAATTTACCGAACCACGGTTTTCTGAAGAACAGAATAAAATGAGTGCATGTTTAATCAGGAGTAGCAATGAGGAAGCTGCTGTATCTTAAAGTCTGACGATCACTGAAGCACCTTGGGGAATGGCAGTCTTTGCTTTCTTTTGGGTGACTTCTCTTTTCTCTCTGTCTGCTGTAGAATATAGAGATAACCTTATCTTTTGCTGCCAAGCTGTAAATACAGTGGAATGCTCTCTTGTGCTGGGCCACCAAAAAAAAATAAAAGGTTAAAAAAGCAATTTTCACACATCGTGAAATCATTGATATAATCCTGAGAGCATTTTGATTCAGTGATTTAAAAATAAATACAAGATTTTGAAACCTGTAGCAATTTGAGAGTTTTTCACTGTCAAATCCCAACCACTGAGCATATGTATATATTGATAGAAAGGTGAATTCTGTAATGGATTTGTACGTATATAAGGGTTGTACTATATTTATTTAGTCACTGTTTTCTGGTGCATACTGCAAAACAAATCAAATTCCAAGAGGTTCCTGATCCCAGCTACCACATACTCTGCCCCTGCAGATAATTACCACACACTCTGCCCCTGCAGATAATTACCACACACTCTGCCCCTGCAGATAATTACCACACACTCTGCCCCTGCAGATAATTACCACACACTCTGCCCCTGCAGATAATTACCACACACTCTGCCCCTGCAGATAATTACAACACACTCTGCCCCTGCAGATAATTACCACACACTCTGCCCCTGCAGATAATTACCACACACTCTGCCCCTGCAGATAATTACCACACACTCTGCCCCTGCAGATAATTACCACACACTCTGCCCCTGCAGATAATTACCACACACTCTGCCCCTGCAGATAATTACCACACACTCTGCCCCTGCAGATAATTACCACACACTCTGCCCCTGCAGATAATTACCACACACTCTACCCCTGCAGATAATTACCACACACTCTGCCCCTGCAGATAATTACCGCTATGCTATTTGCATTTGTATGGAGCAGCAACCCTGTTTTATTTGTTTAATTTAAGAGCCTCATTGTAATGAATGACTATTCTTTCAAGTTTAGAAATGGATTGGGTTGAGTTGTTGGGTTGGGTTGTCTTTTTTTCCCATTGCTGGCTCTGGATGGCCTGTCGTCTCATGAACATGTTTGTTGAGGGATTTCCTGCAGCATGCATTTTAAGTGCTTTGCTTCCCTTTGTAACTTCGCTCCTTACAGCTAGTCTTACTTATTATTTCCAAGAATATTTCAATTGCAGTTTGAATGTGTTAAAATGCTTCTGAATTCTTCACTGAAACTAAAGGGCTGTATGGCACCTTTTGGGGGATCATTGTGTTTTTTCCAGTTTTCTTTATCAAATAGGCAAATACTTGTAACACAATGTGGCCAAAAGAGAAAATAGGAAATGTGCATGAGTGTAGGGAAAAGTGTTACATTTTTAGAAAAATTACTTTGTACGTTAAAAGTCTCAAACAGTGGCGACGCGTGGGGGGGGCACGCCTGGTTACGTGCCCCCCCAGATTTCTGGCAGGCAGTTGCTTAGCCACTGCGTTAGGATCGTTCACACTGAAACATGTGTAAGAAATAAAGAAATTGCAATATTGTTCACTTCCCATTATAGTCTATGTGAGGCGGACGCGGCACGGCCAGCGCTGATTTTTCTTTTCGCTTACGGAGCGAACTTTTTATTTACCGCGTTGCTGTCAAGCAGTGAGAATACATAAGCAAGCTGCACCTCACACAGATGCATGTAACATATCGGCTATGACTGTATATGCTATGTAGCCTAACTACTACACACATAGATGGGGTAAAGGACATCTACTATGTAATGAGTAGCCTATGTATTTACGTAGAATGCACTCGGCTGACATATCTTACTGCCAGCTGACCTCTCCAGTGGCCAGCCTACTAATAAGATTATAATTTTTCACGGATTGTGTAGCGAGCTTCATCAAGGGACGGTAACCAAGTCCATCCAGGTCTTGGAGATGGAGTGGTAAATGTACAACCTATTATTAATTGAATAACATGGCAGCAGTGTGGAGTAGTGGTTAGGGCTCTGGACTCTTGACCAGAGGGTCGTGGGTTTAATCCCAGGTTGGAGACACTGCTGCTGTACCCTTGAGCAAGGTACTTTACCTCGATTGCTCCAGTAAAAACCCAACTGTATAAATGGGTAATTGTATGTAAAAAAAAATAATGTGTAAAAAATAATGTGTAAAAAATAATGTAATGGTATGTAAAAATAATGTGATATCTTGTAACAATTGTAAGTCGCCCTGGATAAGGGCGTCTGCTAAGAAATAAATAATAATAATAATAATAACTAAAGAAATAAATTAGAATGAAAACAGTTCTGGACGCTGCTGAGAGAGAAACGGCTAAACTGTTTCATTTCCTGAGTTCGGTTAACTATTCGTTTTCATTCTGATTATTTGTTTAGGCTACAGCGCGTCTGTCAGCTCAACAAAGCCTGATTGGCTAGCGAATGTCAGTGCAGTGTGATACCATAAAAACGAGTAGGCTGTATTTGCTGTCAATCAACCAAGTTTTTTTTTTGTTGGATCAGCCGTTCGTACATTTTTTATTTATTTATTTATTTTTTAAAGGCGCTGTAGTTATACAATGTAGTTAATGCAACTGTGTGCACAAGTCCCTCCTCCCCCGAACCTCCAGAAGATTAGGTACCATCGGCAGTCCTGCGTCAGTCAAACGGTAATTAAATGTCAGGATTTGTGAAATTAAATAAAATGGTTTGCTTTGCTTTGAACACCAAATGTTAGGTAACAAAAATGAACAACCATAAGTACAAATGAAATTATAGATATAGTTATTTTTATTTATTACCATAATGTGAAATTGAACTCTGATGCGCATGTTAAAAGATCAAGTCCTTTGCTTTATTTCCTTTTTTGTTTTTAATCGGAAGTGTTCTAAACTGAATCTTTTTTTTTTTTTTTTTTTTGCACAACAGTGTATTTGGTTATTGGATCTTCTGTTAAAAAAAAAGATTGTTCTTTATTTTTCGAAAATAAAACGAATGCACTAATAAGAAATCAGGTTGCCAATTGCACCACTGTGACTACTCACCATTTCCACCCTCTCTCGAAAAAAAATCCTGGCTATGCCACTGTTGCCAGGGTTTAGTATTTAAAAATACATAAGTACACAGTTTATTTCAAACTTTCAAAACTTAACATAACCAAAGAGTGTCTAAGACCCTTCACCGTTATATTTGTTCTCGTGTGAGACTTTCACTTTTTCAGTCAGCGAAAAGATGTGCTAAAAACTGAGTGAATTTGAACCCTCTTAAAATGGCAAAAAGACAGCTACGTTTGGAGTTTATCTACAACAAAAAAGATAAACCACCAATGCCAGAGACATCAACAGAAACCGAACTTGACTCTTCTGTAGTTCAGAATGTTATTAACAGCACGAGAGTGTGACGATACTTCCATTTCAAACGCTCAGGTTAGTGCAGGTGCAGCTGTCTGTCGATAAGAGACCCTTGCCTGTAAAGTGTTGTTTGCAGCTCTCTTGATTGTGACAATCTGACATAGAACTGTTTGTGATGAAAGATCTGGTAATGTTAGAAAGCTAGCATAATGTTTACATAAAAATTGTTAAAATCAGGCATCGGGTTTGAGCACAGTTTCGTTTTTTTGGGGTTTTTTTTGTGGGGGGGTGGGGCTGTGCCCCCCAGTTTTTCAAGCCACTAGTCGCCAATGGTCTCAAAGACAGAACGAGAAATAGACTTCTTAATAAAGATAGAAGAATCCGTCAGACATTCCCTAGAACTCTTCGTATCCCTGGTGCTTGTAAATATATTTCATGAGTAAGTGTCTGTCTCTCGATTTAAGGTACAAGTTTAGTGGAATGGTTTGGCTATAATAAAACAAATAGGATCAACAGTATCCACTTACTTCCTAAAGTACAGTATGGATTTATAGATATTAATAAAGTCACCAGTGTGCTAATAGGTCGGTCCAGTAAAATCAGAGATAGGGTGGTGTTTAAGCAGATTTCTTAGATGTGAGCAGTTCTGTGCAGCCGAGCGTAATGCATGACATCACAATGCAGCTCAGCCAATCGTGCAGCAAGAAACCAACTGCCAAGGCGTCAGGATTTACCTGTGAAGAACACTCAGCTGTTTCTTATGATACTGAATGATGAGATTTTGTTAACTTTACTTTGATTCATGTTGGTAGTAAACCTGTACTGGTAATGTATTATGTGGTCTAGGTTTATTTATTCAATTAATTTTATTGATGTACTGTAGCTCATAAAACTATACGTTGTTCTAAATATTAGTATACATTATTACTGTATGTATTTTACAAACATGTAAAAGATTAAATCTTTAGTGTTCTATTGGTAATATATATATATATATGGATTGAGGGGTGCACTCAGCAAGCCCTTCCACTCGGTGCTGCAGACAGCGCCGCTCTCCAGAGGGAACTAAAACGTTTCCTGTGTGTTTTCAACTTTAAAACCTTTCAGAATTGTGTTAGGATCTTAAATCAGTTCATTTGAAAGGGACAAGGGCTTAGTATTTGGAGAGCCAGGTATAATTGGTGACCAGTTGGTTTGTGTAGCAGGCCTTAGAATCTGAAATAAAAAGAAGACCATAGCTCTTCCTTTATCAGCTCTTCTTGGAGGAATTGGTGATTAATTTACTCGGGAGGAGGCCTAATAAAGGAGGTTTGAAGAAAAAAAAACATAAAGCTATAAATATTTCACTTATCAATGATCCTCACAAAGTTTCAAAGTTTACTCTTTAGATTCCTCCCCCCAGTCTGAGAGGTTTTCTTGACAAGCTGTTTAATTATTCCTCTTTGCACACAGAGACAGATAGCACTGCAGTATCTGGCTGTGTATTTAAAGGGATAGTGTCTTGAATAGCTTTTTTTATTCAGTATATATTGTTAATATTCTTTTTTGTTTGTTATTTGATTTGTTATTTGATTACACTTTTCTTGCCATATGGGTTATCAATGATAAAATAAAGAAAGTAAAGTCTTAGACATCATTGAACTCATGCTTGGACACTTAGACCTGATTGAACTCATGCTAGGGCACTTAGACCTGATTGAACTCACGCTAGGACACTTAGACCTGATTGAACTCACGCTAGGACACTTAGACCTGATTGAACTCACGCTAGGACACTTAGACCTGATTTAACTCACGCTAGGACAGTCTTAGACCTGATTGAACTCACGCTAGGACAGTCTTAGACCTGATTGAACTCATGCATGGACACTTAGGCTGGATTGAACTCATGCTAGGACACTTAGACCTGATTGCACTCATGCTAGGACAGTCTTAGACCTGATTGAACTCATGCTAGGACACTTAGACCTGATTGCACTCATGCTAGGACAGTCTTAGACCTGATTGAACTCATGCTAGGAGACTTAGACCTGATTGAACTCATGGTAGGACATTTTGTGACTGGTGGAACTATGTGTCAGAAATTGTGGTCACGCCTGACAATCTTGTTAAACAGAAAATCACTCTTTTCAGTTCAGTAACTGCTACTGTCGAGGTTCATTCATTAACGGTGTATTGGTATTTAACAAAAGAGCCCTGGGGGGTGCAGTTTACAAGACGTATTTGTTAAAGTTCAAATCATTTGATTACAAAAACATGAAACGGTTCAACATGAAACATTTGAAGCATATGAATGCAGTTCTTCTAATAAACTACCTCCCAGTGACTGTCAGAAGATATTACCCAATACCAATGGCAGCCTCTATAGGTGAACAGGATATTTCAGCAGATGCCCAAAGTTGTGATTAAACTGCCTGTGACCTGAAATCTATAGACGAATCATGGATAAGAATGCAGGAATGTAGACCACAACCAGACTATATATTAATCTGTAAGCAGGATTAGTGTGTTCGGGGGAGTGTAATGGAAAGATGCAAGTATGGTGACACATTGGAGGGGTGATGAGAGCTGGATGGTTCCTGTACCAAAAGCATGACTCATTTCTGACCAGCTGCAATAAATAGAATTAATTATGTTATTAATCTCAAGATATTTATAGTGCTCAGGTCTGAGCATGCGTGTCCACATGGAAATCACAGCAGGAAATAAGAAGTCCCTGGTTTTCATCAGCAAGTGTTGTGGAAACATAAAGAAGGCTAAATCACAGTGGTGGCCATCATGTGAAGGAGCCTTGCTCAGCACTCTGGGGTATTGAAACCCTGGTAATACAGCAGGACTCTCACTGGGAAAGCAGTGGTTTAAGGGATCACTTGCTCAGCACTCTGGGGTATTGTAACCCTGGTAATACAGTAGGGCTCTCACTGGGAAAGCAGTGGTTTAAGAGATCACTTGCTCAGCACTCTGGGGTATTGTAACCCTGGTAATACAGCAGGAATCTCATTGGGAAAGCAGTGGTTTAAGTGATCATAAGAACATAAGAACATAAGAAAGTTTACAAACGAGCAGAGGCCATTCGGCCCATCCTGCTCGTTTGGTTGTTGGAACTTATTGATCCCAGAATCTCATCAAGCAGCTTCTTGAAGGATCCCAGGGTGTCAGCTTCAACAACATTACTGGGGAGTTGGTTTCAGACCCTCACAATTCTCTGTCTAAAAAAGTGCCTCCTATTTTCTGTTCTGAATGCCCGTACTTTTATTCTCCATTTGTGACCCCTGGTCCTTGTTTCTTTTTTCAGGTCGAAAAAGTCCCCTGGGTCGACATTGTCAATACCTTTTAGAATTTTGAATGCTTGAATCAGATCACTTTGTAGTCTTCTTTGTTCAAGACTGAATAGATTCAGTTCTTTTAGCCTGTCTGAATACAGAATGCCTTTTAAACCCGGGATAATTCTGGTCGTTCTTCTTTGCACTCTTTCTAGAGCAGCAATATCCTTTTTGTAACGAGGTGACCAGAACTGAACACAATATTCTAGGTGAGGTCTTACTTATGCATTGTAAAGTTTTAACATTACTTCTCTTGATTTAAATTCAACACTTTTCACTATATATCCGAGGATCTCGTTGGTCTTTTTTTATAGCTTCCCCACATTGTCTAGATGAAGACATTTCTGAGTCAACATAAACTCCTATGTCTTTTTCATAGATTCCTTCTTCAATTTCAGTATCTCCCATGTGATATTTATAATTAGGGCTTCTGTTTTTTGGGGTTTCATTAATTGTATTTTTCGGTGCTTATTTTTAGCTATTTTCGAGTTTTATGTAAATCGTTTTTTTCGGGGCTTTCGTTTTTGATATATTGTATGAAATTAGTGTTTTCGGTTACTTTCCAAAATGCTTGAGCTTTTTTTGTGTCAAAACAGTAACTCGACAGTACTTGGACACTTAAGTTGTACCTTCTTTCCTTTGCTGTCTTCCACAATGAAATCCCTCTGGTCACGGGCACATTCTTCTGGGGTTTTTGTGTGTAGGCATTTTTGTACATTTCGCCACAATTCTGTTTTAAATCCTCCGTATCTTAACTGTAATACAGCTTGAAATCCCGCTAACAAGCCTCCATCCTGATTGTAATCTCGTTTTAAATCTTGCAAGTGGAGTCTCCAATAGAAATGTAGGAATGTGCTGTCACTCAGTAGTTGGGGTGGGCTTAAAGTATTCATAACGAATCAATGATAGATGCAAGTCAGGAAGGACATTGCCCTGCAACACAGGGACATGTATTTATTATTATTTTTGTAGTAGGTTTTATTTTTTAACGGGAATAGGGTAAAGTCAACGTGAATAGATTAACCATTTCCACAGTTTTTCTGGTGTTTTCCGGTATTTAATTTTTTGTGTACCGGGGGTGTTTTATCGGGTTTTATCAGTTAAAACTGAAAATCAGAAGCCCTATTTATAATGCACATTTTTATTGCCTGCATGCAGTACCTTACACTTTTCTCTATTAAATGTCATTTGCCATGTGTCTGCCCAGTTCTGAATGCTGTCTAGATCATTTTGAATGACCTTTGCTGCTGCATCAGTGTTTGCCACTCCTCCTATTTTTGTGTCGTCTGCAAATTTAACAAGTTTGCTTACTATACCAGAATCTAAATCATTAATGTAGATTAGGAATAGCAGAGGACCTAATACTGATCCCTGTGGTACACCTCTGGTTACTTCGCTGCATTGTGAGGTTTCTCCTCTAATCTTAATCATTGGATTCATGTCTGCATCTGTTTTTCTACCTACAAAGGCCACCAAGAGAACTTTTTTTTTTCGCTTTTAATGGCACTATTGTTGTCAGCATGGCATTTGAAATAAATTTGTTGTTAGCAAAAGATATGATCAGAATGTAACATGACCCGTTCAGGAGTGTGATTCTCCTCTGGGAGATTAGCAGAACAAACCCAACAGGTTAATTTGCACAATACCACCACTGCTTCCAGGGAGCTTGTTTTGATACTGTTTCCATGGCAAGAGAATGTATCTACAGTTAGACAAGAAAACAAACCAGAGATAACAGAGAGGATACACAGTTATTCCAACTGGGTAAAATAATGGATGAGTGAGGGAAAGCATGAACACAAACTTTCCTCTGTTCCAGTTTATTATAATTAGAATTCGAATCCTTTTTTTGGAATTCATAGTTTCAAAACGCTCAGTCAGAACTCCTCCATGGTAGAAAAGCAGTGTAAGAACCCATCACCTTCCCGTCAGAGTCTCCACACTGGCAAGATCCAGGCTCCATGATAGCATCAATTCTGTTCAGGTGGCATTTCTGTCAGTTTTGCATACAGTGTATCTGGGGAGCCACTTATCCAGTTGTCATGAAACTTGATATTAACATTACTAAGCATATTATTGAGAATATCAGTTTCTGGAGATATAGGGGGTGTCTATCTGTCTGCACATCCAGCTGCAAGTCACACTTATCTGGAGAATCGCTTACTGAATTGTGATTAAAATGTCATTTCTATACTTATCTGTAATACTGTTGCTATGTGTCATGGTCATATGTCAACTTTTTCATCTTAACTAAAGGCTCTAATATTGAATTTACAGTGACATTTCTTTTGGTGGTCCAAAACAAATATAAATGTCCTTGTTTTTCTTGTCACCAACTAAAGAAATCGTTATATGTAGGAATTGTGTTACTCAGTATCTATTTCTGTCCATGCATTGTTAAAAAATAGCAGCAACAGCTGCCCATTGGACCCCAATTAAGGCTTAGTTAATGCTTTTATTACAGAGCTTACTCAGGAACCCAGCAAGTGTGCAGGATACAGTTTTAGAACTCTGTGAATCTTCTCATTGAAATACCATTCTGAGAGAGAGAGAGAGAGAGAGAGAGAGAGAGAGAGAGAGAGAGAGAGAGAGAGCTGCTCAAACCCCAATACAGCCCAGTCATTATTGAGAGAGAGCTCCACACTGCTGCTCTAGCTCCAGCTGCTTTTACCTGGCTCCAGCTCCAGAGCCATAAAAAATAAAGCAAACTAGGATGGTATCATTATTTATAACGGTTTTTTTAATTGATGTTGCTTGGTGTGACAGGGTACTATTATTATTATTATTATTTTTATTATTATTATTATTATTATTATTATTATTATTATTATTATTATTATTAAGCCTTGTTTTGTTTAATTGTATGTGGGCGGACGAGAGCCGTCCGCTGTATAATATTGTGTTGATTCAGCAGGGAGAGGGTTAACTTCCTCTCCCTGCCTTCACTTGTGGAATGCAGGTGGTTAGGAGATAAATGATAGGCAATTGTCTCATTAGCTCCTGACCACCTGCTATATAAGGTCTTGTTAGTCTGAGTTGGAGAGAGACGTGTTGCATGTAAAACGATTGCTACTTACTGTGAACCATCCTGAAGGTACTTATATCCTTTGTTTGTGTTTGTTTATTTTGGCCATCAAGCCATTTTCTTTTATTATTTAAAAGCCTGTTCATTTATTTTTGTATTGTTTAAATATACTGTCAACCATGCCGTTTCTGCCCCGCATTCCCATGTTTGAGTACTGCTTCCTGGATGATGACATCACCACCACCAGTCAGCTTGTCACACTTGGCTATAAATATTCCAAGATGATTAAATGTGTTTTTGAGTAAGAGGTAAGAATATCGAAATCTGGTTTCAAAGCTTCACTGTTTTATTTTCTTGTGCAACTTTTTTAGGTACCTGTTTGACAAAATCAGCATATTTACAACATAAAAACATCTGTTTAACCATTCAAACATAACAAAGCAGAAAATAGTACAATAAATAAAGAGAAACAAAAAACAGTGAAATATATTTCCTGTTAAAAGTTAGGGGGAAAATATTAAAATATTAAATACTAGAGAAAGGAACATATTTCTATGAGATTATTAATTGGAAATGCCAACACAACATATTAAACATAAACATTTTTTCCATTTAGTTGATACAGATACAGCCACCATAATATTTAATCAATACAGATATTGAACTGGTTACCTAGACATTGGGCTTCATATTTCATCCCCGGTCCTCTGCCTGAGCTACTCACAAAGGGATGTCCATTGGGAATGCCCATTTCATGAGCTGGTTTGAATTAGGAAAAGTACCCTGATATCTGGACATATCTCTAATCCAAAGAATGGTTTAAAGAGAAAGCAGCGGGGCTCCGAAAATATAACACTATACATCCCCACATGCTGCTACAACTGTGTAAATATAACACTATACATCCCCACATGCTGCTACAACTGTTTAAATATAACACTATACATCCACACATGCTGCTACAACTGTGTAAATATAACACTATACATCCACACATGCTGCTACAACTGTGTAAATATAACACTATACATCCCCACATGCTGCTACAACTGTGTAAATATAACACTATACATCCACACATGCTGCTACAACTGTGTAAATATAACACTATACATCCACACATGCTGCTACAACTGTGTAAATATAACACTATACATCCCCACATGCTGCTACAACTGTTTAAATATAACACTATACATCCCCACATGCTGCTACAACTGTGTAAATATAACACTATACATCCCCACATGCTGCTACAACTGTGTAAATATAACACTATACATCCACACATGCTGCTACAACTGTTTAAATATAACACTATACATCCCCACATGCTGCTACAACTGTTTAAATATAACACTATACATCCCCACATGCTGCTACAACTGTTTAAATATAACACTATACATCCCCACATGCTGCTACAACTGTTTAAATATAACACTATACATCCCCACATGCTGCTACAACTGTGTAAATATAACACTATACATCCCCACATGCTGCTACAACTGTGTAAATATAACACTATACATCCCCACATGCTGCTACAACTGTGTAAATATAACACTATACATCCCCACATGCTGCTACAACTGTGTAAATATAGCACTATACATCCCCACATGCTGCTACAACTGTGTAAATATAACACTATACATCCCCACATGCTGCTACAACTGTGTAAATATAACACTATACATCCCCACATGCTGCTACAACTGTGTAAATATAACACTATACATCCCCACATGCTGCTACAACTGTGTAAATATAACACTATACATCCCCACATGCTGCTACAACTGTGTAAATATAGCACTATACATCCACACATGCTGCTACAACTGTGTAAATATAACACTATACATCCTCACATGCTGCTACAACTGTTTAAATATAACACTATACATCCCCACATGCTGCTACAACTGTTTAAATATAACACTATACATCCCCACATGCTGCTACAACTGTGTAAATATAACACTATACATCCCCACATGCTGCTACAACTGTTTAAATATAACACTATACATCCCCACATGCTGCTACAACTGTGTAAATATAACACTATACATCCCCACATGCTGCTACAACTGTGTAAATATAACACTATACATCCCCACATGCTGCTACAACTGTGTAAATATAACACTATACATCCCCACATGCTGCTACAACTGTGTAAATATAACACTATACATCCCCACATGCTGCTACAACTGTGTAAATATAACACTATACATCCCCGCATGCTGCTACAACTGTGTAAATATAACACTATACATCCCCGCATGCTGCTACAACTGTGTAAATATAACACTATACATCCCCACATGCTGCTACAACTGTGTAAATATAGCACTATACATCCCCACATGCTGCTACAACTGTGTAAATATAACACTATACATCCCCACATGCTGCTACAACTGTGTAAATATAACACTATACATCCCCACATGCTGCTACAACTGTGTAAATATAACACTATACATCCCCACATGCTGCTACAACTGTGTAAATATAACACTATACATCCCCACATGCTGCTACAACTGTGTAAATATAGCACTATACATCCACACATGCTGCTACAACTGTGTAAATATAACACTATACATCCTCACATGCTGCTACAACTGTTTAAATATAACACTATACATCCCCACATGCTGCTACAACTGTTTAAATATAACACTATACATCCCCACATGCTGCTACAACTGTGTAAATATAACACTATACATCCCCACATGCTGCTACAACTGTTTAAATATAACACTATACATCCCCACATGCTGCTACAACTGTGTAAATATAACACTATACATCCACACATGCTGCTACAACTGTGTAAATATAACACTATACATCCCCGCATGCTGCTACAACTGTTTAAATATAACACTATACATCCCCACATGCTGCTACAACTGTTTAAATATAACACTATACATCCCCACATGCTGCTACAACTGTTTAAATATAGCACTATACATCCCCGCATGCTGCTACAACTGTGTAAATATAACACTATACATCCCCACATGCTGCTACAACTGTGTAAATATAACACTATACATCCCCACATGCTGCTACAACTGTTTAAATATAACACTATACATCCCCGCATGCTCCTACAACTGTGTAAATATAACACTATACATCCCCACATGCTGCTACAACTGTTTAAATATAACACTATACATCCCCGCATGCTGCTACAACTGTGTAAATATAACACTATACATCCCCATATGCTGCTACAACTGTTTAAATATAACACTATACATCCCCACATGCTGCTACAACTGTTTAAATATAACACTATACATCCCCACATGCTGCTACAACTGAACTACAACACAGCAAGAGAAGCATGGAAGAACTGTACAGTAATGAAGTGAACACTGAACTACGACACAGCGTGAAAGTGCAGGTGCTCAGGTGCTGAAGTGTCCAGTTCAGGAGTGTGGGGTGTGTGATGTCCAAGGTGAAAGTGCAGGTGCTCAGGTGCTGAAGTGTCCAGTTCAGTTGTGAGGGGTGTGTGATGTCCAAGGTGAAAGTGCAGGTGCTCAGGTGCTGAAGTGTCCAGTTCAGGAGTGTGGGGTGTGTGATGTCCAAGGTGAAAGTGCAGGTGCTCAGGTGCTGAAGTGTCCAGTTCAGTTGTGAGGGGTGTGTGATGTCCAAGGTGAAAGTGCAGGTGCTCAGGTGCTGAAGTGTCCAGTTCAGTTGTGAGGGGTGTGTGATGTCCAAGGTGAAAGTGCTGGCAGTAGTAACTCTGCTGTCATGATGGAATAACCCAAGTCGTTCCCAGCATGCATTGTCAGAGCAAGCTGGTCATCTTTTTACAATCGTACCTATTATAGCTGCAATAACTAATCTGACAGTCTTTCATTTACAATGCCTGTTTAAAATTAGCTATCCTTCTATTAAACTAACCAGATAACACTTTCAAAAATATATATTTTCACAACATTGTAATTCCCAAAGCATGTGACAGGCATTGGTTAGATCAAGCTGCTGTCATAGAACAGCTGTCAGCTTCAATTAAAACAGTCGGTGTCCTGGCAGAATGGAACCAGTCATAATAAGCCCTCTGATCCATTGCTTCTTATTTCCTTTGTGGAAAGCAGGATGTGTATCCAAATATTATTTTGCTTGTTTAGACTTTTCAGTTCATATCTATAATCAAGGATTTAAAAACCGGTCCCCAACAAATCAGGAGGTCTTGTTTTGCAAACATATGGATGACATAAAAGAATCCCTGAGTCTCCAAAAAGACCAGCTTAAACTGTAACTATTGTCTAACGTTGAGAAACACGTCCGTAACCGTAGACACAAAATAATAGCTGGTCTGCTGTCACTGTGAATGCCTCTGCTTATGAGGGCAGCAGTGTGGAGTAGTGGTTAGGGCAGCAGTGTGGAGTAGTGGTTAGGGCAGCAGTGTGGAGGAGTGGTTAGGGCAGCAGTGTGGAGTAGTGGTTAGGGCAGCAGTGTGGAGTAGTGGTTAGGGCTCTGGACTCTTGACCGGAGGGTTGTGGGTTGTGGGTTCAATCCCAGGTGGGGGACACTGCTGCTGTACCCTTGAGAAAAGGTACTTTACCTAGATTGCTCCAGTAAAAACCCAACTGTATAAATGGGTAATTGTATGTAAAAATAATGTGTAAAAAATAATGTAATTGTATGTAAAAAAATAATGTGATATCTTGTAACAATTGTAAGTTGCCCTGGATAAGGGTGTCTGCTAAGAAATAAATAATAATTATGAGAAGCCAATTAAACTGTCTTTCTCCAATGTTGGCTCATGCCTTCTTTAGTTAAATGAAACAAAGTCATCGAATGATCTCATAGATATATTACAAGCAGGCTTGAAAGTTTAATCATCCTTTATGATCAAACTGAACATGTGTAAAGGAAGGAAGCTCCAGACTAAATATATAACCTTCAAATGTCTGATTCCAGTGAAGAATTCCTTATTTCTGCTACTCGGACCCACCTTCCAGACTACACAGCTTGGACTGAAAGCTTGTGTACATTTTGTGACCCTGCAGTCCTGGAATAATTGCTGAAACGTGGACTAACACAACAAATCCCTCAAGAATGCTTTGTTCTGTGAATCGCATATGAATGTTTTACTCTGATAAGCACACTGGCTGCAGAACCAGTGAATTCCAGTGAAATATGATTTGGAATAAGCACCAACACAATCCCCTCTGGCCCTGTTTCTATTTAAATCAATGTGGGGAGTTTCATTATAAATCATACAGAGGGGGAGGGGGCATGTTAACCCTAACCTGGAATGCATTTAAAACCCGAAACAAAATCCTAACATCCATTTGATTTAATACAGACCGAAGAGGATAATGTATACTCTACCTTACAGATTTGCCTTCAACGTGTGTGTGTGTGTATCATATATATGTAGCATATATAACAAAACAGCAGTTCAAGGAGAGAGAGAGAGTAGCCTCACTACACAGACACTACACAGTGCCAGGTTTATACTCACTGCTCAGCACACGGGCCACAATGTGTGTATATATATATATATATATATATATATATATATATATATATTGTAAGACAGCAGGGAGGGGGTTAAATCCTCCCTGCAGAAATCATGTGCGTAGGCACATTTGTTTAGTTTAATTGTCTATTGTTTAATTGTTTAATTATTTGATTGTTAATTATCCCCTGCACCTGGTGGTAATTGAAAATTAGAGCCAGGTGCAGGGTATTTAAGAGAGGCAGTCAGTCTGCTCAGGACTGCTGTGGAGAAGGAAGCAGAAGGTGGTGTGCACTGTTTCCAAGCAGTCACGAGTACGAAGTGGTTGGTGTGTGTTCTGTTTATGACAGGTAAATGGCTTAGCTGTCCTGCGGGATAGTCAGGGACCTGTATACAGTTTAGTTAGTGCTCCAAAGGAGTTTGATTTTTGTTTGTTTTAGTAGTTGTTTATTAAAATTTAGCGAAACCGCGCTTGAAAATCAATTTCTGTGTCTGGGTCAGTCTGGGGCAACGAACGACACATACGATATATATATATATATATATATATATACAGCTATGGCCAAAAGTTTTGCAGCACCCTATAGAATTAACTCATTTTGCTTCATAAAGTCGAATGAAACCTGCTGAATAATGTTAGCATATTGAATTACATACTGCTTTGTAGTTTTCCTTATACTTAACGAAAAACTGACATTTAAAAAATGTGACATTTTGAAATCTAACATGGAATACTGTATTAATATTATGGTTTTCGGTAAAAGACCTAAATTATGTTCATAGTTCAATCCTAAAATTATATATATATATACCAGCCATGAAGAATGACCGAGGCACTTGCCTGGAGAGAGCTTAACTGTGTAAGCACATCATAACTAATGAGGGTTGCAGCGCATGCTTTTTGGATGACCAGTCGATTTGATTGGCTGTGTTCTGATTTATTCTCATGAATATGCATTTGACTTCTACTGATGTGATTGGCCAGCTGCGAGTCTCTATGACTCAACACAACCCTCAACCCAACTAGCAGTGTTAATCACACACTGTCTGAAATAAACCTTCAAGTATCCCAGTTGCTTCAAATGCAAAAAGGGAGGAAATGCATTTGTTACAGAACAATTAAATAAATAACTTTCTCACTGTGGCATAGAATTCTTGGAGGAGTCCGTTGAGTTTGTGAAGATCATAGTTATTTGCATCGCCAAGTTGGATTTGTTGAATTTTAAGAAGTCAAAAAACACTGAAAGCAAAGTTTTTGTGATGATTTTAGTGTTAGCAGCATCTTTGTTTTGTAGTATATATTGTGTAATTCATTTTCTGTTGTCTGCTATTTGATTGGTTATGTGAAGAAGGAAGGACGTTCAGTGTGATGATGTCATTTGAGGGAGTTTGTAAAGAAACTATTGACCAAAAGCAGCATCACAATAGTTGGATCTATTTTTGGTCATGTGATGAGGTTTTAACCAATGCCAAGAGACGAATGCATGCCTTTGTTTCATCCAGAATTGATTATTGTAATGCACTTTTTTTCTGGTGTCCCAAAACATGTGGTATCCCGCTTGCAGCTTGTTTAAACTACCAACAATTCTGACTAAAACCAGAAAAAAGTGAACATATTACCCCTGTTTTGGCCTCTTTACACTGGCTCCCTGTGCAGTACAGAATTGATTTTAAGAATTTGCCATTAACTTATAAGGCCTGAATGGATTAGCACCTAGTTATTTGCAGGAGTCATTTATCTTCCAAACCGCACTGAGATCACAGGATGCGGGGCTGCTGGTTATTCCTAGGGTCAACAAAAGCAACACGGGAGGTAGAGCTTTTTCTTGTAGAGCTCCTAAATTATGGAATGCTCTGCCTTCGTTTGTCAGGGAAGCTGGGACCGTTACAGTTTAAGTCAAGACTAACAGTGCACTTTTATAAAATGGCTTTCTTATCTTAGTGTTTTTAATGTAGCATTAAAATTGCTGCTTTTGTATTATGTGTATACAGTTATTTAAATGGTCTGACTGTGGCAATGGTCTGAGTGTGACATGCTATACAAATGTATTGTGGTTTGTTCTTTTTTTCTGCTATGTACTGTACATAGCAGAAAAAAAATGTGACCATGTTTAATGACACTTGAAATGTATTTGCTTATGATTGTAAGTCGCCCTGGATAAGGGCGTCTGCTAAGAAATAAATAATAATAATAATAATAATAATAATAATACAGTGCTTTGCGATACTTTTGTATAAAAAGCGCTATATAAATGCAATAAATAAATATAAATACATTACAAGCCATAATTTCTGAGGACTGGTTATATATATATATATATATATATATATATATATATATATATATATATATATATATATATCCATCCCCTGTGACCATGTTTAATGAAAAAGTACAATAGACATGCTAAGCCCCTGGGTGAATTGGAGCAGTTTCTCCATAACTTCCTGTTGAATTACAACATTCATTTAAAATGGCTGTGAAAGGCTGGTAGGTACTGTGCGGCCTACAATATGTTCACTGGCCTCAATCTCTTCACTTGCACACTGAGCTCATTCTGCAATGAATGTGTGTGTACTACAGTAACTGCCTTGTCAAATGAGAAAGGACAGTCACTGTATAATAGAGGCCTTTAGAAACCCTGTGCTGCAGAAGGTATTATAGGGGTCAGTCCTCCTTTCAACTGAATGCTCTTCATTTCAATTCACTGTCTTTTCACTGCAGCAGCTGTTTATAACTAGCTGGCTTTCATTTAAAATAAATTGCTTTACCGTATATGACCTGTCTTTTAAATCCATATAGAGGATATGTGATAGAGATATGGGATGCAAGGAAATTGTAAATTGTAAAAATTCTAAAATCGTGCAGTCTTTGGAAAAGGTCACTGGCAAATGAAACAATGTACTGAATACAGAAAAAATCAAGATTTAAAGTGAGGAAACCGTGAAATCATGACAGCAAGAACAGATACAGTACACCAATCCAGCTGGTCGCTTATCATCTGTTAAATACATTGTATTGAATAATATCAGTGCCAGAGATGTGAGCCTAACGCAGAACACAATCGAGGATATGTGAGTTTTTAAGCCACAATGTTATATACCACTTTCCACACAGGGTTGCAGAAGACGTTTGCAGGGATGGTTTCAAGTGAAGGAAACTCAGGTTTCTCATAAAGATGACTAGTAAGGCCGTAAACATCCATCATTAGATGTATATGGATTTCTATTATTTTATATTTAGTTAGTTATTAACAGGGATCCTAGTTTTCCGCAAAAAAAAAACGATACAAAATAAATACATATCTGTGTTATTCCACAATTAAAATGAAAGGCTAAAATTGGTCCCCCCCTTCCCCTCACATTATAACAGTACTATTAAATAACAGTTAACACAGGAAGTATTTATTGGTACACTTTCAAATTCTAAGGAAGTTACAAGCTCACCAGTTCCAGCAATCATATAAACAAACTTTAAAGGTTACAAATACTTCTGTGTAGTAGAGGCCCTAATAATAAAAAACACAAAATACTCTTCATGTTAGTTTATTTCGAGTTCATCTTTGTCATATGGATGGCTATTGCTAATCTTTTTAACCCGATCTTTAGGGGTGATTTTTTATCATTTTCAGCATCTTGTTAATTAGCAACAATGCAAACTGCAGCTGCATTTCAACATGCTGTGACAGCGCACCTCGTTCTTCACCTCTGTACAGCAGAAGCAGTTTTATTGAACAAGTATATTTACATAAATGTAAAGCGACATTGCCTGTGTAAAACAAAAAATTTGGATTCCTAGGATCCCTGGTTATTAATAGGCTTCCACTTACTGTCTAACTAAATATTGACTTTAGACTGTCCCTGGGTCTCTGTGTGCTTATCAGGATTTCTATGCTTCTACACCCACCTGTTTCTCTGTTTGTGGCATCAATATAACATTTTATTTAATATTAAAAGTAACGCTAGTAACAGTTCTTCAAAATGTATACTGCTTAGTTTTTATAATAGCTGGAGCCCGCGTTAGGAGTTATGATTAGGTGAGCAAGCTTGGTAATTTGCAAGGATTTGTATTTCATCACAAAGTGATATAAACAGAACTCACACTCTATCAGGACTTTTTGTAACTTATATTTTTATTAAGCATCCTAAGCAATCCAAGATCTAACCTAAAAACAAATGTCTTTGAACAAAAATGCTGCTTGTACTAGCATGTCTTCATTCAGATCAGGAGACCTATCATCTATCTGTGCGTAAACATTTAGATACAGTGTTTCTACAATGCGCTGCCCACAATGTACCATAATGTAATACACTGATACCCAAGTATCAAATGGTTCCAGCAGTGGATCTTGCTTGCAATCTCTTGCCCATCCTTATTAGTGTGTGACTCATTTTAATGTGAGTGTGGCAGGATGACAGAGGTTTGAGGCTCAGAGACAGTGGAAGGGGCAAAATAATGGTCTTTATTAAACAAAAATAATCAAATAAACAGGCACAAGGGCCAACAAAAAGGTTCAAACAAAATACAGAAATGTAGGCTGGGCATTAGCCTTCACTACAGTTTCTTTTTCAAAAAACTAAACAGCACAGAACACCAACAAACAAAACTCACCCAAAAACTCCTCTCTCTAACAAAGGGTTTCAGCTGTCTTTTATAGTCTGTATTTTACAGGGAGGAATTTAACCCCCTCCCTGCCAATCCAAAACAAACCAAGAATCACAAAAACCATAATAAAAACAGTAAAAACAACAACAATAACAAAACACAAATTTATAGGGGCGAGCTAGCACCCCATCACAGTGACTAATATATGTTCAATAAAAAATAAATGCATAAATAAATAACCCATACTCTGCGGACTGGTATTCATACTTTCCAATTTAAATTAATTTTCAAGGACAGCACTAAAGAACAGTGGGTTACAATATGTGAGGATACTGTCAATTACTTTAAATGAAAGGCTCATAATACAGAACATTTAGAAAGACATGTTTAGTAAAAATTCAGACTGCCATTCCTCAAATGGGGAAAGATCAACCTTGTGGCAATAAGCACAAGTCCTGCATTTCCTGAAATGGCTGCCCCACTTTATTCAGAGCTATTTCTGAAGCATATGAATTGGACTCAAGAAAGCAATCCTCAAGAGTTTATTTTTTAAATCTCAGTAAATGTGATCTGAAGTGTCAAAGCCAAACAATGTTGGTTTCAAATTCAATGCCAAGCCTGGCAGTCACGTGACCCCCTTTTAATTTCTTCTTCCAATTAAAATGTCACCTGGCTTCTGTTGTGTTCTGAAAGCACCATGACAACCACTACTGCCAGCTGCTCCAATATAAATATGCACATCATCATGCCTCATGACTTCCTTTGATAGCTCCGCCTCCATGGTGAAGCAGAGCCCCTCGGTGGGTGAATGTCAGCTCATGACTTCCTTTGATAGCTCCGCCTCCATGGTGAAGCAGAGCCCCTCGGTGGGTGAATGTCAGCTCATGACTTCCTTTGATAGCTCCGCCTCCATGGTGAAGCAGAGCCCCTCGGTGGGTGAATGTCAGCTCATGACTTCCTTTGAAAGTTCCGCCTCCATGGTGAAGCAGAGCCACTCAGTGGTTGAATGTCAGCTCATGACTTCCTTTGAAAGTTCCGCCTCCATGGTGAAGCAGAGCCCCTCAGTAGTTGAATGTCAGCTCATGACTTCCTTTGATAGCTCCGCCTCCATGGTGAAGCAGAGCCCCTCAGTGGGTGAATGTCAGCTCATGACTTCCTTTGATAGCTCCGCCTCCATGGTAAAGCAGAGCCCCTCAGTGGGCGAATGTCAGCTCATGACTTCCTTTGATAGCTCCGCCTCCATGGTGAAGCAGAGCCCCTCAGTGGGCGAATGTCAGCTCATGACTTCCTTTGATAGCTCCGCCTCCATGGTGAAGCAGAGCCCCTCAGTGGGTGAATGTCAGCTCATGACTTCCTTTGATAGCTCCGCCTCCATGGTGAAGCAGAGCCCCTCAGTGGGTGAATGTCAGCTCATGACTTCCTTTGATAGCTCCGCCTCCATGGTGAAGCAGAGCCCCTCAGTGGGTGAATGTCAGCTCATGACTTCCTTTGATAGCTCCGCCTCCATGGTGAAGCAGAGCCCCTCGGTGGGTGAATGTCAGCTCATGACTTCCTTTGATAGCTCCGCCTCCATGGTGAAGCAGAGCCCCTCAGTGGTTGAATGTCAGCTCATGACTTCCTTTGATAGCTCCGCCTCCATGGTGAAGCAGAGCCCCTCGGTGGGTGAATGTCAGCTCATGACTTCCTTTGATAGCTCCGCCTCCATGGTGAAGCAGAGCCACTCAGTGGGCGAATGTCAGCTCATGACTTCCTTTGATAGCTCCGCCTCCATGGTGAAGCAGAGCCCCTCGGTGGGTGAATGTCAGCTCATGACTTCCTTTGATAGCTCCGCCTCCATGGTGCAGCAGAGCCCCTCGGTGGGTGAATGTCAGCTCATGACTTCCTTTGATAGCTCCACCTCCATGGTAAAGCAGAGCCCCTCAGTGGGGTGCATGTAAGCTCATCTTCCTGTGCTTTAGCTGGCAGGGCTCAGGAATAAGGGTGGAAAACCTGTGTCCAGAGTTAAGAATTCAAATGGCAATGCTTACTGACTGGATTTTATCAATAAAACATTTCTTCATATTACGTATTGAAATAATGCAAAAATAAAGACTTAGCCAACGAGGGACAACATGCAGAGCTAATTGTGGTGTTCCACACGACCCTCAGAATCCAACTTGAAACAAATACCTGCATAACTTCAGACTGGAGCAACTCTGTTGACAGTGCTATATATACACTGTTCAAGGTGAAAGTGCTCCACAGGCTAGATGAAAAGATTTACCTCCCACACATGAAATATTGTAAAATACGTTTATTTTGAAACAAGAAAAAACCCAGAAATAGCAAATCCTGCCGCGGTGCTTTTGACTTTCATTAACTCATTCCGCCACACCAGAGACGTATCATGCCAGTCAAGTAATTCAAGTCCCCATTGACCCATTCTCTGCACGCATCACAATCAAAGGGACACAATGGAAGGTGGTGTAAAATATACTGTTTATTCACAAGAACAGGCTACATAAATTGACTATCATACACATATCTGTACAAAGATCATGTGACTGAAAACATTCATGAACCGTATTGGAAAGCTGAACCTGATCAAGGACTGATGAAGTCTTTGAAGAAGCACCCCGTTATTTTGTAGGTAGTATAGATTTGGAGAAGAATGGGAAATTGAATTTATAAAATTGATATTTCAAAACCATTAATTTAGTAGCCTGTGTTTCTAACATGTTTAGGTTTAACTTGGCAGCAGTGAAAACCAGCTCAGTCAAAGACATTTTGAGGCTTGTTCCCAAAGAGACCACATCACTGCTGGGTGCTGCAGTGCTTGGGACAAGTTGACTGGTGTGTACATGCTAATTCATCCCTTGTTTCTCCCGTTGCAAAGGAGCTGCACTATGAGGCTTTCTGAAGCCACTAAAACAATGGTTATATGGTGCTAAGAGAGCTGTTGATTTGTAGTAAGATTCGGTTTTACAAGTCACATGGCAGCTCACAGGTTCCAGCAGTCTAAATCAATTAGCACAGGCTTGTACTGGTCAGCTGTGATCAGCCATCTTGCAATAGGGTTCAGTGGCAGATTATGATTATGATAATGATAATAATAATAATAATAATAATAATAATAATAATAATAATAATAATAATAATAATAATAATACTGTATTTATATATATTTATAGATATGAAATGGGCTCGGCAGCTGTACAGTTTTCAATGCAGAGCACTTTGCAAACCATGATATGTAAATAAATTATAAAATACAAGCAACTCTCCTGAGTTTACAAATAAATGCTATCCTTCATACATTACTATAATAAGGGTGGGTGTGTTTGTTACAGCAGCTTCAGCTGTGGGGAATGGGGGTGAGGATGGCTGCAGGTGGGTTCATTTAGCATAGAAAACAAGCTTTATATAAACATGTAGAGCTGAAACTGCCTCAAGCACCAGATATTAAGAAATATTAATAAACTTTATGCACCACTGAGTAAGACCACACAAAACCAATGTGTTTTCTAATGCAGCTTTGGAAAGAGAGAAGGATATTCATGTGTCTTATAAATACTGTTGCATTGCGTAATGTTCAGGACAAATCAATTAGCAGCCATTTAAGAAAGTGAAATGTACATATCACAATTATCTCAAATGAACTGTATGCAAATAAAAGGGAGGGTTTACGTGAATTGTTGCTGCTGACAGTTTGCATCTAGTTTATACAGTGTCTACTTACATTGGCTTGTTTGAGAATATGTGTTTGATTGGAGATTGAAGTACCTCTGTGGATCATTAAAACCCCTAAACTTCCTACACAAATAGAGGCTCTTACTGAGAGTTGCATCTGCAGAGTAATCAGGGGCAGTCTTTGCATGCTACTTGCAAAGGGAAGAAGAGGTTCCTGAAAACAATGACAAGGTGATGAAGTTAACCGCCCATTTTCTATTTCCTAAGGCTCATCCACTTTTTAAAATGGGAACCACTGATGGAACCAATACAGACCCCATTTTGAATTGACCAAAACATCTTTTTTTTTATTTATGTACAGCGATTGTTGGATTTGTGTTGGATTGCGATGGTCAGTGTTGACTGAAACACGCAGCATGTGAAGTGTTGGACTTTGATCTGACTCATTTTACAAGTCTCAAGTTTGATTCGTTCTTCCTCCAAATGTTCAACTCATTTCAAAATAAAACAATTCAATAAAATAAGATGGTCAAATACTCGCTTGTTTTTTTTTCCACCCCCTATCTCCTTTATGGCTAATCAAGCCCGATTCTACCTCCCTTGTAGAGCAGGGGATCAGGTTCAGTCCTGGGGGGCTTGGCTTCAGGACAAGCAACTGCTCAGGTCAGCCAACAGACAAGACTCTCCGAAACTGCACGCTGACTCTCCGAAACTGCACGCTGACTCTCCGAAACTGCACGCTGACTCTCTGAAACTGCACACTGACTCTCTGAAACTGCACACTGACTCTCTGAAACTGCACACTGACTCTCCGAAACTGCACACCGACTCTCCGAAACTGCACACTGACTCTCCAAAACTGCACATTGTCTCTCCAAAACTGCACATTGACTCTGAGTGGCCTTACGCTTTAACAGTTAAAAAGTAAAAAAGAAGACACAACAGTTAATATGCTGCTTTCTGACTAGTATATAACAATACAAATACAAACTACTGAGAAACAGCAAGTCAGAAGAAGGATAAAACACCAAGTGAAACAAGTCGCAATATTTAGTTCTATTTTTTCTTGTTTTTTTTATAAGCTAGAACCATCTGTACACAAATACGGAAATGTTTGGAAATTTAAATCTTGGCAAGGCACTTGTAGTCCTTATTTTTTTTTTCTTCATTTGCCGGCTTCTCTGTTAGCAGTCCATCATCCACAATTCCTTTCAAGCAAGCAAACCATGTTTACAATCAACTCAAAAACTCCTCTAAAGTGCTCTTTCAGTCTTGCAGGAGATTCTACATCCTCAGATCACACACATCTTTCTTCTGCCCCAGTAATTCCACTCTTCATACTCTCTCTGTGCATTCCTGCCGTCCTTCCCCTCATCGGTGCCTGGAAGTGACGTCGAAGCAGGTGATCATCATGAGATGTTCCTTGCAGAAGTTGACACGACTCTCGAGACGCTCCGTAACGCACTCCAGGGCTTCCAGATACTCCAGGGAATCCACCTCGAATGTCTGCTGCAGATCAACTGCAATCACAATGGAAAATCAAAATGAGGTTCTCTATGTAGGCTTCTTTTCACTTCAGAACCAAGCAAAGCACTAGCAAAGAGTAGAGAGCACAGTGACACAGTGAAAGAGTAGAGAGCACAGTGACACAATGAAAGAGTAGAGAACACAGTGAAAGAGTAGAGAGCACAGTGAAAGAGTAGAGAGCACAGTGAAAGAGTGAAAGAGCTGAGAGCACAGTGACAGAGTAGAGAGCATAGTGACAGAGTAGAGAGCACAGTGAAAGAGTGAAAGAGCAGAGAGCACAGTGAAATTGTGAAAGAGCAGAGAGCACAGTGAAAGAGTGAAAGAGTAGAGATCACAGTGAAACAATGAAAGAGTAGAGAGCACAGTGAAAAAGTGAAAGAGTAGAGAGCACAGTGAAAGAGTAGAGAGCACAGTGAAAGAGTAGAGCACAGTGAGAGTAGAGAGCACAGTGAAACAGTGAGAGCAGAGAGCACAGTGAAAGAGTGAAAGAGCTGAGAGCACAGTGAAAGAGTAGAGAGAATAGTGACAGAGTAGAGAGCACAGTGAAAGAGTGAAAGAGTAGAGAGCACAGTGAAAGAGTAAAAGAGCAGAGAGCACAGTGAAAGAGTAGAGAGCACAGTGAGAGCAGAGAGCACAGTGAAAGAGTGAAAGAGCAGAGAGCACAGTGAAAGAGTGAAAGAGCAGAGAGCACAGTGAAAGAGTGAAAGAGTAGAGATCACAGTGAAACAATGAAAGAGTAGAGAGCACAGTGAAAAAGTGAAAGAGTAGAGAGCACAGTGAAAGAGTAGAGCCCAATGAGAGTAGAGACCACAGTGAAACAGTGAGAGCAGAGAGCACAGTGAAACAGTGAAAGCGTAGAGAACACAGTGAAACAATGAAAGAGTAGAGAGCACAGTGAAAGAGTGAAAGAGCAGAGAGCACAGTCAAAGTGTGAAAGAGCAGAGAGAACAGTGAAACAGTGAAAGAGCAGAGAGCACAGTGAAAGAGGGAAAGAGTAAAGAGCACAGTGGAACAGTGACAGAGTAGAGAGCACAGTGAAAGAGTAGAGAGCACAGTGACAGAGTAGAGAGCATAGTGAAAGAGTGAAAGAATAGAGAGCACAGTGAAAGAGCAGAGAGCACAGTGAGAGCAGAGAGCACAGTGAAAGAGTGAAAGAGCAGAGAGCACAGTGAAAGAGTGAAAGAGCAGAGAGCACAGTGAAAGAGAGCACAGTGAAAGAGTAGAGAGCACAGTGAAACAATGAAAGAGTAGAGCACAGTGAAACAATGAAAGAGTAGAGAGCACAGTGAAACAATGAAAGAGTAGAGAGCACAGTGAAAGAGTAAAGAGCACAGTGAGAGCAGAGAGCACAGTGAAACAGTGAAAGAGTAGAAAGCACAGTGAGAGCAGAGAGCACAGTGAAACAATGAAAGAGTAGAGAACACATTGACACAGTGAAACAGTAGAGAGCACAGTGAAACAGTGCTAGAGCATAGGCAAGAATGGTAAGAGTAGCATGGTAAAGAATGATAAACCATGGTAATGCATGATTAACTGCTAGATAATGTTGTTCCCTATACTATAATGTAGCCATTCAGACTGGGGTGAGAACATGACTGATTTTATTAAAAGAGGGCATTTCAGACTGACCAATCCAGTCCACTTTTTAACCCCCTACAATTTTAACTATATCATAATAAATTCCTCTAATTAGCTTTCATCTAATTACTTGGCCTTTCAGCTTTTCAATTTCTTTCCCATTTGTATTCAGTCTTTTTTAATATTTTTTTTATTTTATTTTATTAAATTCAATACAGGTCCAGCCTATCATAAATCTTGGAAGGAACATGCTGAACTGTGACAGCGGGTTACCAGTGAAGACAGACAAGTTTTTTCAGGAGCCTTTATAGTGAGCACTTTCTTTCAAAAACCTGCTGCTTCTGAAGCCCACAGCTCCTTCAATATTTACTGTGCAACACGACGCGTTAATGGAAATGTTAATTACTGTGCTACATGGCGCATAGTATTGCAAATGTGCAGAGACTGGCTGAGATAGCACTGAGATTTCCAATAAAAAAATAAGAGGGAACAAACAAGAACTATCACAGGCTAGGATAGAGATACAATACACTGCAACAAACATTGTGGGATATCCATCGATCCTCATTCCCAGTGTACATGATCAATGCAGGATCTGTATTAGTGTCCATGATGGTCACACACCCTGTTGATCTGCAGAGAGTGGACACTTGGGACCCCCTTCTCTAGCATGACACTGACTTGTAACATTTATTACCCCTCTCCGAATAGCCCTCAATTGTTTGCAGCAGTGTATTTCTAACCTATTACAACAACATTGATTTCTATGCAGTGCCTTACCATGTGAAGACCTGCACATCTCAAGGTGCTTTACACAGTTAAAAAAAATACACTATCTAAGAGAGAAATAAACAAACCAATCATAAAATCAGGACATAAACACAAAAAACAGATTTGGCTATAAAAGCTGCTCAAGGGCCATAACCAAATGCGAGATCAAACAGATAAAGTCTTAAGACCTTTCTTAAACCTATCAACTGACTGGCAGTTTCTGATGTCAATGGCATGGTCATTCCATAGTACAGGAGCCAGGTAGCTAAGACCAAGACCAACCCGTTTTACATCAGGAACAACTAGCAGACCAACCTGGGAGGATCTAAGGGTACGAACCGGCTGGTAAGGACAAAGTAATTCAGTAAGGTAAGCAGGACCAGTACCATTGAGTGAGTGATACGTCAGGAGAAGTAGTTTAAAAGAGATACGATGCTTGAATGAAGTTTAGCCAGGACTGGTGTAATGTGGTGGTACTTTTAGTACCAGTCAGGATTCTGGCAGCTGCGTTCTGAACTATTTGTAAACTATCAATTGCTTTGGATGAAAGGCCTGCAAATAGGGAGTTACAATAGTCAAGCCTAGAGGTTACAAATGCATGGATCAAAATCTCAGCAAAATGGAAATGGAAAAAAGAGGATTTGACAACTGAAGAAATATGTGCCTCAAAAGACATTGTGGTGTCTAAATGTACCCCAAGGCTCTTTATAGAAGCTGAAGGCAGCAGTAGATAGTTACCATAACTTAGCTGAAAAGAAGTGAAAGATTTCAATTGTGTTTTAGAGCCAGTAAGCAGAAGTACAGTTTTACTAGCATTTAGCTGCAAAAACTTAGCAGACATCCAAGATTCAATGTCTGCAAGACACTCGGTAAGCACGAATATATCAGAAGAAATGTTAGTATTCAATTTCAGATCTAGCTGTGTGTCATCAGCATATGAATGACACTGAACACTGTGTCTACAGATGATCTCACCCAGGAGCAACATGTAGATGTTAAAGAGCAGTGGGCCCAAAACCGAGCCTTGGGGGACGCCGGAATTAACTTCCAAGTGAGATAGTGGAGATTCACCAAATTTAACATATTGTGTTCATCCCAACAGATAAGACACAAACCAATCAAGAACACCATCATCTATCCCGACAACAGATTTTAGTCTGAACAAGAGTATAGAGTGGTTGACAGTATCGAAGGCAGCTGACAGGTCCAAAGACAGCAACAAGGAGAGTGCACCCAAGTCAGAATTTAACAAGAGGTCATTTAAGACACAAACCGAAGGCGTCTCAGTGCTGTGAGTAGGCCTAAAGCCAGTTTGGAAGAGCTCAGATATGCTGTTAGTGGTAAGCTGGTCTTGTAGTTGTTTGGCCACAATATGTTCAAAAAATTTTAGACAAAAAAGAAAGATTCGAAATGGGATGGTAGTTATTAAGACAGGAGGCATCAAGGGAATGCTTTTTTAGAACAGGGGTAATTATTGCAGTCTTGAGAACAGAAGGAACATGACCATGAGATAAAGAAAGATTAATACTATGAGTCAAGGCTGGAGCAAGATCCTTCCCATAGAACAAGCCATGGGTCAAGGGAACAGATTGTGGGCTTCAAGTCAAGAATCTCATCTGGGTTAGTACAGGAGAAAGGGATACACTTTGGTGTATGAGGCAACACTGAGGAGGGAGGACAAGCTTAAGTTCTAGAAAAGTAACACATAACCTATAGACCTCCTAGAACTTATACATTATTCTAGAATGGCTCTACAAAGAAATCCAGTACAATACTATTGCTATTCTAAAGGGGGCCTTTATAAAGTAGTATAAAGGTCTGTAACATATGGCTATATATAATGTACATGCCTCAGTGTATTAAGAAAGGAAGTGAAACGCAGGATGATGTATTGTAGATCAGAAGTGGATGAAGTGTTTTTTCTAAACAGCTTTTTGTGGGAAAGAGAAGCCATCTTTTTACTGCAGTATTTTAAATGGTTAAAGATGATTAACACATGCAGTACATGTATTTTTGTTTCACACTTTATTTCTATAAATCTTACATTCGCTGGTCCATTTCTCAGGTTCAAGCATCAGGTGCTGTTTGGTCGCCTCCAGTTCCTTCTTAAGCCACTCATATCTGGCTCGAACCTCAGTGATTCTCTGCTGTCTGTTCTCCAGAATCTTCAGCTTGGCACTGAAGTATACCACTTCCTAATAATGTGGAAAGCAAACAATTTATTTACAGCAACAAATACATCTGCCCACAAACAGAAAATCACTTTGAAGCACTGTGTACAATGTACTAAATGTCTCATTTCCGTAGTCACAGAGTCTCTAGTTATTAAGCAGGTCTCTCACCCAGTTGCCTGTTAGTCACAGCATCTCTAGTTATTAAGCAGGTCTCTCACCCGGTTGCCTCTTAGTCACAGCGTCTCTAGTTATTAAGCAGGTCTCTCATCTGGTTGTCTCTTTGTCACAGCATCTCTAGTTATTAAGTAGGTCTCTCACCCGGTTGCCTCTTAGTCACAGCATCTCTAGTTATTAAGCAGGTCTCCCACCCGGTTGCCTCTTAGTCACAGCGTCTCTAGTTATTAAGCAGGCATCTCTCACCTGGTTGTCTCTTAGTCACAGCGTCTCTAGTTATTAAACAGGTCTCTCACCCGGTTGCCTGCCCCTCTCCTCTTCTGGAGTCGTTCCACATCATCTATTTCGTATACTTTGATCTCAAAGGGTTCAGTCGGCCCTCTCTGTGCAGGCCGCAATGGCCCGTCTACCCAGCGTACCCCAGGGCTGTTGGCAGGCTTCCGGACTGGTGAGGTTGCATCGAGGGACAGAGTCGAGATCAAGCGACGCCTCTGAGTCCCTGTGAAATAGGCCAGGATGAATATATAATCTCATTTTCAATCAAGCTTGAAGGAAAGCAACGGTGGAATTAATATAGAGGGTGCTAATAAGATGCACCATTAAAATAGACCTGCGGTATCCTGACCAAATCACCAGTATATATTTTGGTATCATATAACTAATTACTCAAAGTCCCACAATGACAACTTTGGGGGAAGATCAAAACCTTTTTGTTTAGAAGGAGAATATATTGACCTGGAGGTAAACTTTTTCTGAGTTAAACTTTGCAATTGACTTTCTTGTGCTTGTGTAATTGTTCAAATATTCTAATCATTTTTCTCCTTAGTGTTTTTCAATTTGATAAGCCCCTCTGGAGTTCAAGGAAGTGATAGCAATCTCTTTCTAGTCATTTCTTCCTAGTTACCGTACTCCGGTCAGAAATCCAATTTAAAGGGTCTTTGTGCATGTCGTTATCCAATACCTTAAAAGTCTTAAAGGAAAAGTAATAAAAGAAAAACCAAAATCATTTACAAAAAGATAAAAGCAACAGAAGCTGAGTTGCTTATCAGCGCTGAGCACAGATTAACAGGTCCTGCTCCGTGCCATTTAGGAATGACACTGTGGCTTCTCTATTTCCATACAAATTGGCAGTTAGAATAATGTATTATCCGACCAAAAAGATAGGGAAGGGAGTCGTTTAATGACTTCTGTTGTGTTAGCTTAAGGAGCAGCACATCCAGACTTTATAATTCTCAACACATTCATTCAGCACATTTTCTTTTTGTAGGTCTATACCTGCCCAACCTATGAATGTCCAATTCTATTACTCTCAACACTAGAGTGACTCCATTCAGCCTGATAAATCCTTTCCACAGTCCCCCCAGCCATGAGCTCATTGAGCTTGGCTCTGCCTGGCAATGGGAAACCAATCATTCAAACACGATTACTGCGCTCCTTTTCAACAATGTGTCGCATGACAAGTTCTTGCTTTGATCTGGGAGGAGGGAAACAAGCTGCTGATTCAGGGGGGAGGAGGGTCTCAAAGTTGTTAGAGGAATGCTGTGTTTGTCAAAAGGGTCTCAAGGCCACAATTGCAATTTATCCTGAGTAAGTCCCAACGCACTGTTGCTATGAAAGGGACTGCTATGAAAAGGCTAGATTTATCTTGTGCCTTATAATTATACAGACGTGCTCAAATTTGTTGGTACCCTTACAGCTCATTGAAATAATGCTTTATTCCTCCTGAAAAGTGATGAAATTAAAAGCTATTTTATCATGTATACTTGCATGCCTTTGGTATGTCATAGAATAAAGCAAAGAAGCTGTGAAAAGAGATGAATTATTGCTTATTCTACAAAGATATTCTAAAATGGCCGGGACACATTTGTTGGTACCCCTTAGAAAAGATAATAAATAATTGGATTATAGTGATATTTCAAACTAATTAGTTTCTTTAATTAGTATCACACATGTCTCCAATCTTGTAATCAGTCATTCAGCCTATTTAAATGGAGAAAAGTAGTCACTGTGCTGTTTGGTATCATTGTGTGCACCACACTGAACATGGACCAGAGAAAGCAAAGGAGAGAGTTGTCTGAGGAGATCAGAAAGAAAATAATAGACAAGCATGGTAAAGGTAAAGGCTACAAGACCATCTCCAAGCAGCTTGATGTTCCTGTGACAACAGTTGCAAATATTATTAAGAAGTTTAAGGTCCATGGAACTGTAGCCAACCTCCCAGGGCACGGTCGCAAGAGGAAAATCGACCCCAGATTGAACAGAAGGATAGTGCGAATGGTAGAAAAAGAACCAAGGATAACTGCCAAAGAGATATAAGCTGTACTCCAAGGTGAAGGTACGTCAGTTTCTGATCGCACCATCCGTCGCTTTTTGAGCGAAAGTGGGCTCCATGGAAGAAGACCCGAGGACTCCACTTTTGAAAGAAAAACATAAAAAAGCCAGACTGGAATTTGCTAAAATGCATATTGACAAGCCACAATCCTTCTGGGAGAATGTCCTTTGGACAGATGAGTCAAAACTGGAGCTTTTTGGCAAGTCACATCAGCTCTATGTTCACAGACGAAAAAATGAAGCTTTCAAAGAAAAGAACACCTTACCTACAGTGAAACATGGAGGAGGCTTGGTTATGTTTTGGGGCTGCTTTGCTGCGCCTGGCACAGGGTGCCTTGAATCTGTGCAGGGCACAATGAAATCTCAAGACTATCAAGGCATTCTGGAGCGAAACATACTGCCCAGTGTCAGAAAGCTCTGTCTCAGTCGCAGGTCATGGGTCCTCCAACAGGAAAATGACCCAAAACACACAGCTAAAAGCACCCAAGAATGGATAAGAACAAAACATTGGACTATTCTGAAGTGGCCTTCTATGAGTCCTGATCTGAATCCTATCGAACATCTATGAAAAGAGCTGAAACGTGCAGTCTGGAGAAGGCACCCATCAAACCTGAGACAGCTGGAGCAGTTTGCTCAGGAAGAGTGGGCCAAACTACCTGTTAACAGGTGCAGAAGTCTCATTGAGAGCTACGGAAAACGTTTGATTGCAGTGATTGCCTCTAAAGGTTGTGCAACAAAATATTAGGTTAGCGGTGCCATCATTTTTGTCCATGCCATTTTAATTTGTTTTATTATTTGCAATATTATGTTGAATAAAAAATCAAAAGCAAAGGCTGATTTCTATTAAATATGGAATAAACAATGGTGGATGCCAATTACTTTTGTCAGTTTCAAGTTATTTCAGAGAAAATTGTGCATTCTTCGTTTTTTGTGGAAGGGTACCAACAAATTTGAGCACGTCTGTACATAACTCCTCATAGAGTGTTTTTTTTCCACTAAATGCAGTCAGCACATTTCCAATGTTAGCTGTGTTTTACTGTCTACCAGTCAGATATTAGTCCAATTTTGAAATTCTGCTATTTCCAGTCTATGCCCAATGCCAGGATAGTCCCCTGACTGCTCCAGTGCTTCAGGCTTTTAGATACAATACTATCCCTGAGGCTGGTCCCCTGACTGCTCCAGTGCTTCAGGCTTTTAGATACAATACTATCCCTGAGGCTGGTCCCCTGACTGCTCCAGTGCTTCAGGCTTTTAGATACAATACTATCCCTGAGGCTGGTCCCCTGACTGCTCCAGTGCTTCAGGATTTTAGATACAATACTATCCCTGAGGCTGGTCCCCTGACTGCTCCAGTGCTTCAGGCTTTTAGATACAATACTATCCCTGAGGCTGGTCCCCTGACTCTTCCAGTGCTTCAGGCTTTTAGATACAATACTATCCCTGAGGCTGGTCCCCTGACTGCTCCAGTGCTTCAGGCTTTTAGATTTATTATTTATTTCTTAGCAGACGCCCTTATCCAGGGCGACTTACAATTGTTACAAGATATCAAATTATTTTTTACATACAATTACCCATTTATACAGTTGGGTTTTTACTGGAGCAATCTAGGTAAAGTACCTTGCTCAAGGGTACAGCAACAGTGTCCCCCAGCTGGGATTGAACCCACAACCCTCCGGTCAAGAGTCCAGAGCCCTAACCACTACTCCACACTGCTGACTGAGGCTAGTCCCCTGACTGCTCCAGTGCTTCAGGCTTTTAGATACAATACTATTCCCCAGGATCTTTCCATGACATTGACCCTTCGTGTTGTACAGCACTGTGAGAGAAATGAATCAAATTAAAGCATCTATATGGATGTATAGACTGGTTACAACATCAGTAGGCAACTTTGCACAGCTGCTGTAGAAAAGGCATTTCTAAAACATTTCTTTCAAGATGTATCATAAATCCCAACTTGCACCTTGTGTATAGCATGCATCTGTGTATGGCTGAGCTGCCTATGGGTACATCTTTTGTATATATACACTACCCACTGGTATACTACCCTATAAAAACACACTGCACAGTATACTATATGGACAAGCACACTATATAGTATACTATACCTTTCACCAAGCCATATAGGTGTTAGCTACAGGCCCTTCGTAACGCATAGTGGTGCTCTGAGGTTTGACCATCATTTAGTGCCTGTTCCTGCTAAATTGCAAAAAAACAGCACTGCAAAGTGGCCAATCGAATATACAATGTACAGTTACAGGCTGCTTTCCACAATACCGTTACTTACAAAAACCATTATATAAGCTAGCTTACTACATCAGCGTATTTAGCAGCCAAATGCTTACTTTCTGTGTCTTTCAGCTGACAACACTTTTTTTTCTTTCATTAACCTTGATCTCAAATAGAGGCCAATGGATAACTAAATGCTTTAATGAGTGTTTGTGTATAACCATAACAGCCAGTCATTAGTGTATTTGTTTTTTTCCCCACTGTAATTAATGTCTTCCTAATTACAGCCTCTTGCTTCATCACAGCTGAGTGTGTGTATCCCCCCCAGCACTCTGCTCCTCTCTCATGAGTCCACAGTGAAGGATGAAAGAGGGCTGTTCCTTCACCACCCAAACCTGGCCAATCCCTGATGTGCACCTGCAGTAGCAGAAGGGAAGCGAGGATCTTTGAATGTAGCAATAAAATAAAAATGCAATGCAGGCACATTTCTCCATACTAATGCCAAAGATGGTAAGGCCTGCTTCCTGTGGTATAGTGTATACATACATACACCTGCTGATTTCCTTAATTACTGCTTGAGCAGCACACCTTTATTTTTTAGGCCTCTTCATCATTTATTGTAATGGCTCTTTCAAAAACCAGCCAACAAAGACAGATCTGGGTTGCTTTTTTCTTCTTCTTACACGTGGTATTCTACTTACCGGTATTATTTCTTTTCTTCGGGTTTTTGAGGCTTCTTCGGCCACTAGCTGAGCTGCTGTTCTCGCTCATGGAGTCCTGGGCAGACGAGGCACTTCCAGTTGCCTCACTGTCCCGAATCATGCTCTCATAGCCACTGCTGCCCCCACTGTGGTAGAATAAGGCTGTTTTCCCCATGGCTGGCGGGAGCTCCCCACTTAGAACACTGCTGTTGTCACTGCCATGGCCGCTGCTGCAGCGGTGAGGCTTGCGTGGGGCTGTGATCTTGCTGTAGGGGGAAGGCAGTGTGTGAACAACAGGCTTCTCATCTCCAGGAAGCCCACCTCTCTCCTCGGAGTCCGATGCCCCTCGTACATGGCTGGCACGAGATGCACCACTTCCCTGGAGCAGCTCCGAGATCCGCCCGTTCACAGCCCTCAGGGGCAGTTTGGAAACCAGCCCTGAGCCCCGGTTCCTGCACAGGGACTGGGTCGACCAGGAGATCTGATTTTTGCCATTGGGTGGTAAGCTGGAGCTCCTGTTGACAGACTGAGGGAGGGATTTGGTGGAAAAGCTCAGTGTTTTGGTGCTGGAAGCTGACATGCTTCTGGCTTTGGGGCTGGCTAGGAGAAGCTTACTGACAGCTGAGATCTTGGACTGGGTTGCCTTGGGCGACTGAGGGGTGGCGTTGGCACCACTGGGACCAGTGGGTGAGGACACGGAGGCACGACTCAAGCTCTGGCCAGCCCTGGGCATGGTGCTGTCCCTTCCAAAGATGCTCTTTGAGCCAACTGAAGTCAGGCTTTCAGCCCTCTCCAAGGACAGGCAGTTGTAGTGCCCGGTATGAGACCTCCCCAGGGAGTTGGTCCGGTTGGCAAGTTGCTCCAGCTTGGCACTGAAGAGCTTGCTGCTACTTTCAATGTTGGGACCTTTCAGCTTCCCATTGCTGCCCAGATCATCAGGAATGCTGCCCATGAATGAGAGTGTTTGGCTCTGGCTGCTGCTGCTTGTGTTGTGCAGAGGGCTTGCTCTGTTCCTCTGGTCCAGGCTGGATTTTCTAACTGGAGGCAGAGGTGGAATTCCTTTTGGCTTGGCTGAAACTGCTCTCCTTTCCAGAGTGGCCCTTGGGCTGCAAGGGGTTGAGGTGGCAACCCCTATACCACTACACTCAGCACCCAAGAACCCAAGGGAGGTATCTTCAGGATCGTCTTGTCTGTTCAAGCGGTGCCATCCCCTGGGCAGGCTTCCTGTCCCAAGGACCGCATAGGAATAAATGGGACTCTGGCTACCAGAACAGGACAAGGCCATCTCGCACCCATCAACCACCCTCCTCAGGCTGTCAGAATATACAGGGGAGTTGGCTGCCTTCCCACTACTGGAACTGAATCGGTCAGCTGAGTTCCACACCTTTACTGGATCAGAGGACCTTTTTTCTCGTTTGGCCTCGCATATAACATCTACAGCTTTCGTGTCCTCATCTTCTCTTTTAAGCCAGGGATCATCAAAATTGATGTAATTGGAGATAGTGACTACTGCCACTTTGTTATCCACAGTTTGAGGGACGTTAATGGCTGGGTTGACTTGAGCAAGATCCTGCAGGACCCTTGGGTTGACTGCGATGCAGGGATGAACAGTGACGTTGGTCTTGATGGGCATGTAGACATCTGAGACACCCAAGCTTGACACATTAGAGATGGTGACTGTAGTTTTGCCCAAAGTTGATATTTGACAGTTTTTTAGCGGGGAAGACTTGTTGGGGCAGCTCTTCTCAGCAGCCTTTTCGGCAACAGTAAATAGGTTGTCAGCAACTGAGTTCTTTGCCCTGTTCAGGTAGAGAAGGCATTCGTCCTGAATTCCTTCTTGGAAATCAGTCAGATGAGGTTCAGCCAGGGACTCTCCTTGCCCGTAACATGGCTGGGCGACAAAACTATGACAGGACTGCTCTCCATCACTGCCTGTGCTCATCTCACTGAGCCAGGAGCTGATGGAGGAACGGCGGATATTTGTGGTCAAGGTTTCCCCTTCACCTTTGGGGACTGGCAGGAACTTTGTGATGCTGACCTCAGAAATGGTAGCAGTGGTGGAAGTGGCAACACTGTTGTAGCTCTCAGGGTCTTCACTGATGCTACTGATGATACTGACAGGCCGTGAGTCAGAGGCCATGGCCTGGACAGAGCAGTCACTGTTAAAGCTGATTATGCTCGTGGGTCGTCCATTTTCCAGCATGCCACTGATTGTCAGCTCTTCCACCAGCGTGAAGACCAGCTCGTCTTCCCCATTCAGCTCCAGGGGCTGCTGAACTGTCACTGTGGTGGTACTTTGGACCTTCTTGGTCTCTGGCAGAGACTGCTGATTTTCTGAGAAGGTTGTCTCAGCAGAGCTTCCACTTATGGGAGCAGCAGACTTCTTTATGACCTGGGGACTCATACCCACGGGGGAAGTCCTGACTTCAGTCTCCAGCAAAGACTCGGTAGAGGATTTACCATTTTCCTTGCCCAAACCTTGGGGTGGCAGTGGGGCTGGGCAGGGCAGTACTCCCTTCTGTGTGTACACCTTACATCTCTGAGATGGTGAAGAGGGAAGCTTGTACTCAGATGTCTTGGTTAGGCTGGCAATGCCCAGTCTGGGAGATCCCATGGGCCTTGGTTTTGTTTCTCCAGAGCTGTTAGTGTTCAGAGATTCCTTGCTGCTGTGTAGGGTGGAACTCTGAGCCCTCTGTAAGGAGCTAGCCTGCATGCTGCAACTTCCTGTGACACTCCTGCTTGAGGCTAGATCAGAATGGTTTCCATTGGGACAGATGATGGCAGACATGCTCTGGACATTGCTTTGAGCAACATTGCCATTCTCCACAAACTCTTTCATCTGCTGCTGTTCAGTTATGTGAGCTTCTGATACCACCTGAGGCCCTGCCCCTTGTGTTTGCACTGGCTCATACTTTGGCAATTGGTTTGCAGTATATTGTGCAGGAACCTCTTCAAAGGGGAATTTGCTGACCTCCTCACTGCCATCAATGCACTCTAGCCTCTCCTGTAGTTCCGCAAAGGTGTTACATTTCAGGCAGTCCTTGCCTCCTGCATTCTCAGCCTTTTCTTCTTGCGGCTGCTGCTTCCCTGGCTCACACTTGTTTTTCTGCAGAGAGGGGATTATGGGCACGGAATCTGGAGGCCCTTCGTTGTCGGTCAGTTCCTTGTCTGAAAGGGCAGAGCCGTTGGGGCCCACGTAGATGACAGTGTCACAGGACTGCTCGCTGCTGGAGGAGTAGTCAGGATCGCTGGACAGGTGCAGGAGAGGGAGGTCGGGGTCGACCACGTTCCTCGAGTGGAATGTCCTCAGCTGGGTGGGCCGGCGCATTCTCCCTTCTTCACAGGAACTCTCACCACCAGAAGAGCTGGAGGTATACTGGGCAGAGGAAAGAAAGCAAAAGAGAAACAGTTACAGGGGAATCGTTGAAGGCCCTTTTGAATCTCATCCCTTTTGTAATGAAAGTGAATGACAGTGATTTTAATAGAATGCAGTGTAAGTGCCAAGGCCTGACAGTCAAATTGTGTTTTAATGATGCAGGACTGTCTATCAGAATGGTCTGTCCTGTCAATCCTACAACAATGCAATATTGTCCTTACAGTGAGAAATGGATAGCAATCAGGACTATACAATATGAATCTCAGAAAAGGTTTAATCCTGTCAGCACTGTTATGGAGTGACCCTAAACCCTTCCCTTGTACAAGGTGCGAGCACCTCTTTTGAGTGAAGGGTATATGCGGCCGAGATGTCTGACTCTTTGATAGAAACAGTTTCATTTATTTGAAGTCTTCCCACTAAATGATGGGAATGAGAATGTAGAGATGGGAGCCCAGCTAACAGGATTTAAGTTTTTGCAGGTATCAAGTAAAGGCCCTGGTTGCCCACACCTGTGATGTAAAACGTTGGATGCACAGGCCTGTCGTGGTGTTCACAGAACCAGTCCGAGCTGTGTCTGACGTGGAGTGCGAATCCTGTTGTGAATGTGCTGAGTTATTAGACGTGAATTGGATGATTTAAACTAACCTGTATTGATTGAAATAATATGATATACTCTTTGTCAAGAATTATTATTATTATTATTATTATTATTATTATTCATTTCTTAGCAGACGCCCTTATCCAGGGCGACTTACAATTGTTACAAGATATCACATTATACATTATTTCACATTATACAGTTATCACATTATTTTTACATACAATTGCCCATTTATACAGTTGGGTTTTTACTGGAGCAATCTAGGTAAAGTACCTTGCTCAAGGGTACAACAGCAGTGTCCCCCACTGGGGATTGAACCCACAACCCTCCGGTCAAGAGTCCAGTGCCCTAACCACTACTCCACACTGCTGCCCTTGTAGTAATACTGTATATACTCCTTTCAAATAGATCTGTAAAACCAGTAGAAAATATTATTAGCAGTCTATGAAAGCACCTGCTGGAAGGAGTCAAACTCGACAGGCTCTTATCATAAGGCCTTGTTAACATATTCCAGTTTTATGAGAAAAAGTAGCTTCTTTCGTTACTTTACTTTACTTTCATTACTTCATGTCTCATAATAATCAACACCAAAAAATTGGCAAAAGGCTAGGATGTCATAAAACCTGCTTCAACTGGATTTTGTATGAACAGAGAAAGGAGTCAGACTTAATTCAGTAAAATAATATTACCATTTCTAGGAGTGAAGTAACTGAATTAGAAATACATGTTATAAAATTCTTTAAAGTTAAACTGTTATACAAATAACATTATTATTGGGGGAACTAAACACGGAGGCTAGGTATCGCAAATTAGCAAAAACAAAAGGGTAACCCTTTTTAGACAGAACGATATTTGAAACTAAAAAGACCTAACTGATATTATTTGATTGTGTTGTTACTAATCATAGAGGTTTTAAATTAAAAAAAAGTATTCTGATCTAATAATAGTGACAAAACTCTCTGAAGAGAAATAATATCTTTTAAGTATGTTGATCTGATAGGGAACATAATATTTAAACTAACAAGTGCTTTTGCTTGTTAAGGCTCTACTGTAATACAAATAGACTGTAAAAGCAGGAGCGAGCATTTAATTTAATCAATTTAAGAATTAGTTCAGTTTCTTTCTCCAACTAAACAAAAAATCTTTTAGACATTACAATATCCATTAAATGAAAGATAATAAATATTTAGTTTATATAAAGGTTTTACTGCAATAAAAAACAGGAACTGTTAGGCTGGAATATTAGACAAATGAAGTGTAAACTGTATTCAATAGTTTTAGTACACAATAAACCAACAGAAAAATAGCCTTGCCCTTATCTGCTTGCAAGCAGAGCGGTGCTAGATAGGGAAGATTCTTTTTGGCAGTCAAAGTGAGATTTACTTGTAGTCCGCAGTTTTGAATCCAAGGTCTTTCTATGAGAAGAAAACCTGGCAGTCGAAGCGAGCATTCCACGAATTAGGGGAGTTGTGTCCAGTATCAGTTCTTATCAAATAAGTAGCGACTTTCTTTGGGAGAAAACTGACTTCATGCTGTGAATTTGGAGAAGTGCTTACAATGGTGTTACATATTAATCAAAACAATAGTCTTGGCAAGAAAACAGGGAGTCTGAATCCTGTTTGAGCAGGCAACTTTTAGAAACAGAGAGGTCAGGCGTAGTCCGAGAACGGCACAGTTAAATAAGGCTGTAAATGAAAATAACTGAACTGACCACTGTATGCTTATTCAAAGGCAGCCTTTGTCCCATACTTTGTTAACACACATTTGTATATGAAGTTAAACTGGCCCACTGACAACACACTGAAAAGGTAACATAATATGCGGCTAAGAGGGACATATATTTTTGACCCAGCTTAATATAATCGAATAGAGCTGGTGTTACATATTAAAAACATCTCTCATATATACACATATACTTATAGTATATTATAGCAAGGATTCTGTGAACTTTGGTCCACCTGACTTTTTAGAAATTGGAGGAGTTGGAAAAAGAGAGCGATGAAATCATCTTCCAATATTTTTTGGCAATCAGTTTTAAAAAGGAATTGACTGGATCCTTCTAGAATGTATCATAAACTTAAAAATAAGAAATGTCAAGGCCGAGTGATGATTAGATTTACTTGGAACTTCTGATGTATTCAATGGAAGGAAAATCCTATATAAGCCCAGAGCAAGACCCCATTCGATACCATTGAACTTGATCTTGCAAGCTGATGTGGTCCATGCTCTGAGGGTCTCTGAAAAACTAATTGCTGTTTGGTCGAAGTTAGTCTGTGCCTTTTGAAGACAATATATCCTACACTACACTTCCATATACTGGAAGGTAAGCATATATTTGAATTCAATATCTCGTTTATATTGGATACATTGCTATAAGGTATAGGATTTATATTTTAGCTGTAGAGAGTGATATGTTGAATGTTTTAGAACGTAGTGCTATAGCTTTTTGCATTTTATAGTAGTATAAATACAGGGGCCTTAAGCCCACCAGTTCAGTTTAGTTCCAGCTGCCTAAGTGGATACATATCTGCATTTTTCTGAGATGGCATCAAGGTCATAGGAGACTTCAAAATGGTGGCATTCCTGATGGGTCTCCAAGGCGGTTTTACCAAGTTTCCCTGCTATCTTTGCCTTTGGGACAGCAGGGACACCAAGGCGCACTACCACAGGCGGGACTGGCCACAGCGGACCGAGTTCTCTGTGGGGAGGAACAATGTCAAGTGGGAGCCACTGGTGGACCCCCGGAAGGTGCTGATGCCACCACTGCACATCAAATTGGGCCTTATGAAACAATTTGTCAGAGCTCTAGATAAGGAGTTGGCAGCCTTCAAGTACCTTCAAGACTTCTTCCCTAAGCTGTCTGAGGCAAAGGTCAAAGCCGGTGTCTTCGTCGGACCACAGATAAAGAAGATCCTGGAGTGCAATGAATTCCCCAAGAAGCTCACTAGTAAGGAGAAAGCGGCTTGGAACAGCTTTGTCGCAGTGGTTCGGGGCTTCCTGGGCAATCACAAGGCCGAAAACTATGTGGAGCTGGTTGAGACTCTGGTGAAGAACTACGGCACAATGGGCTGTAGGATGTCCCTCAAAGTCCATATCCTTGATGCTCATCTTGATAAATTCAAGGAGAACATAGGAGCGTACTCGGAGGAGCAAGGTGAGCGCTTCCACCAGGATATACTGGACTTTGAACGCCGCTACCAAGGACAGTATAACGAGAACATGATGGGAGACTACATTTGGGGGCTGATTCGTGAAAGTGATTTACAGTATAATCGTAAATCTCGAAAAACTACTCACTTCTAAATCTTTTGTAGTCATTTTTGTATTACTTTAGTATAAATACATGTTAATTTGGATTCATATGTTGTTTTTTCTGACTTTATGTGAACGAAAAGACACAAATTCGCCCGTTTTCTCATTGGAAATAGGTAAATTTCAAAATATCACTGTCCTGGTCACAAAAGCAAAGTTTGTGGGGAATAATAGCCATTTTCTATACTTTTGAGGCATAAGCAATTAGGAAATAACACTTACTACCCAGGAACCAAAAAAAAAAAAATTTGTTACACGGTGTAATACTCTGATTCATTAAAACTTCAAATTAAATGAGTCTGTGTGATTTTCTCGACTGTTAACCCTTTGCGGTCCTATGTTGACCTGGTCCGACATCGCAATTTTCCCTTTCCGGTCCAATGTTGGACCCTGTCCGACATAATCAGAAAGACGCAAAAAACAGGTCTCTAGTCATTTTTTTTTTCAGAAAAAGCCATTCAATGGCCGAGTGAGACCGATAGGAGCCGAGAGAAGCCAAAAAAAGGGCGTATCTCATGAATACTGATAGACCCAAAACCACATGGATAACACGGACATAAACGAACAAGATAGCTGCTTCCGCATCCAGCACTCAAAGAACATCACAGACATTTGCAGAGCTTTTTTTAGATGTTATAGTAATAAAATAACAACTTGGATCGCATTATTGAAGAGTTTGGTGATAAAACAAGTGATCAAGAGATGATTTATTGGTATGTACTATTATTAAGAGGCATTTGAAAAATATAGCGAACAAGGGGTGGGGCGGGGCTGGAGATGCAGTACTGAGTGTCCTGTTGATATGCAGTGCCTTTTAAACCTGTTTTACTGTGAAAAAAATACTTTTAAACAGCGCGTCTACAATAAACTGTGCGTGTGAAAATAAATTGGACCTGACGCGCCTGACACGTGCTGAATAAATGGACCGCTAAGGGTTAAAAGTCATCTGGATACGTTGCAAGCCTAGTACACGAACGATCCACTTACAGGAGTCCAAAACATCTTTATGTCCACCTGAATGTCTCCCCTGAGTTTAAGAGTGTGCTTAGAGTATATATATATACAGACGTGCTCAGATTTGTTGGTACCCTTACAGCTCATTGAAATAATGCTTCATTCCTCCTGAAAAGTGATGAATTTAAAAGCTATTTTATCATGTATACTTGCATGCCTTTGGTATGTCATAGAATAAAGCAAAGAAGCTGTGAAAAAAGATGAATTATTGCTTATTCTACAAAGATATTCTAAAATGGCCTGGACACATTTGTTGGTACCCCTTAGAAAAGATAATAAATAATTGGATTATAGTGATATTTCAAACTAATTAGTTTCTTTAATTAGTATCACACATGTCTCCAATCTTGTAATCAGTCATTCAGCCTATTTAAATGGAGAAAAGTAGTCACTATGCTGTTTGGTATCATTGTGTGCACCACACTGAACATGGACCAGAGAAAGCAAAGGAGAGAGTTGTCTGAGGAGATCAGAAAGAAAATAATAGACAAGCATGGTAAAGGTAAAGGCTACAAGACCATCTCCAAGCAGCTTGATGTTCCTGTGACAACAGTTGCAAATATTATTAAGAAGTTTAAGGTCCATGGAACTGTAGCCAACCTCCCTGGGCGTGGTCGCAAGAGGAAAATCGACCCCAGATTGAACAGATGGATAGTGCGAATGGTAGAAAAAGAACCAAGGATAACTGCCAAAGAGATACAAGCTGAACTCCAAGGTGAAGGTACGTCAGTTTCTGATCGCACCATCCGTCGCTTTTTGAGCGAAAGTGGGCTCCATGGAAGAAGACCCAGGAGGACTCCACTTTTGAAAGAAAAACATAAAAAAGTCTGACTGGAATTTGCTAACATGCATATTGACAAGCCACAATCCTCCTGGGAGAATGTCCTTTGGACAGATGAGTCAAAACTGGAGCTTTTTGGCAAGTCACATCAGCTCTATGTTCACAGACGAAAAAATGAAGCTTTCAAAGAAAAGAACACCTTACCTACAGTGAAACATGGAGGAGGCTCGGTTATGTTTTGGGGCTGCTTTGCTGCGCCTGGCACAGGGTGCCTTGAATCTGTGCAGGGCACAGTGAAATCTCAAGACTATCAAGGCATTCTGGAGCGAAACGTACTGCCCAGTGTCAGAAAGCTCTGTCTCAGTCACAGGTCATGGGTCCTCCAACAGGATAATGACCCAAAACACACAGCTAAAAGCACCCAAGAATGGATAAGAACAAAACATTGGACTATTCTGAAGTGGCCTTCTATGAGTCCTGATCTGAATCCTATCGAACATCTATGGAAAGAGCTGAAACTTGCAGTCTGGAGAAGGCACCCATCAAACCTGAGACAGCTGGAGCAGTTTGCTCAGGAAGAGTGGGCCAAACTACCTGTTAACAGGTGCAGAAGTCTCATTGAGAGCTACAGAAACGTTTGATTGCAGTGATTGCCTCTAAAAGTTGTGCAACAAAATATTAGGTTAAGGGTCCCATCATTTTCGTCCATGCCATTTTCATTTGTTTTCTTATTTATAATATTATGTTGAATAAAAAATCAAAAGCAAAGTCTGATTTCTATTAAATATGGAATAAACAATGGTGGATGCCAATTACTTTTGTCAGTTTCAAGTTATTTCAGAGACAATTGTGCATTCTTTGTTTTTTGTGGAGGGGTACCAACAAATTTGAGCACGTCTGTATATATATATATATATATATATATATATATATATATATATATATATAATTTCCGTCCTGTCTCCCTCCTACCCTTCCTCTCCAAAACCTTCGAGCGGACTGTACACCGCCAGCTCTCTGCTTTCCTGTCCAACCACTCTCTGCTTGACCCTCTCCAATCTGGCTTCCGCTCTGCCCACTCCACTGAAACCGCCCTCCTGTCTGTCACCAACTCACTTAAGTGTGCCCGAGCTGCCTCTATCTCCTCTGTCCTAATTTTCCTCGACCTCTCTGCTGCCATTGACACTGTTGATCACTCTATTCTACTATCATCTCTTGCTGACCTGGGGATCTCAGGCACTGCTCTGGCCTGGTTCTCCTCCTACCTCTCCAACCGCACTTACCAGGTAACCTGGCGTGGAGCAACCTCCACACCTCACCCACTCTTAACTGGAGTCCCCCAAGGGTCAGTCTTGGGTCCTCTCCTGTTCTCTCTCTACACCCACTCCCTGGGCCCCCTCATCGCATCCTATGGTTTCTCATACCTTTTCTATGCTGATGATGCTCAGATTTTCCTCTCCTTCCCCACCTCTGACTCCACCATCTCCTCCCGTATCTCTACCTGTCTGTCTGCTATTTCCTCCTGGATGCACTCGCATCACCTCAAACTCAACCTCTCTAAATCTGACCTCCTTTTCTTTCCCTCCTCCTCCCCCTCCTCTAATCTCTCTATCTCTGTTCCTCTGGAATCTACCACACTCTCTCCCTCTTCCTCAGCTAAGAACCTTGGAGTCACCCTGGACCCCTGCCTCTCTTATTCCCAGCACATCTCCACTCTGGCATGCACTTGCCGATTCTTCCTGAGCAACATCCGAAGAATCCGACCCTTCCTCACCAACTATGCTACCCAGCTCCTGGTCCAGGCCCTGGTACTCTCCCGCCTAGACTACTGCAACTCCCTCCTGGCTGGCCTCCCTGCATCCGCCACCCGTCCGCTCCAGCTCATCCAGAACTCTGCTGCCCGCCTGGTGTTCTCTCTGCCTCGCTTCGCCCACGCTACTCCACCACTCCGCTTGCTCCACTGGCTCCCGATCACCGCTCGCATCCAGTTCAAGACTCTTGTACTAGCCTACAGATGCCTTGACCAGACTGCACACAGCTACCTCCAGACCCTCATCTCTCCCTACACCCCCACTCGACCTCTCCGCTCCGCCTGCACTAGAAGACTAGCTCTACCTCCGCTACGCTCCCCTGCCTCCAGAGCCCGCTCCTTCTCCACCCTTGCTCCGCAGTGGTGGAATGACCTTCCTACAGATGTCAGGACTGCCCAGTCCCTGACCACATTCCGGCGCCTCCTCAAGACTCACCTCTTCAAAGAGCACCTGTAGAACTCCTCTGTTTGTATCCTGGGACACTATCACCCTTCATGTAAATGTGCTTTATTTTGCTCTTATCTGCCCCTATTTTACTGCATTTAATCCTGTACTTCAGAATACTGTAATCTGTCAAGTGTTTAACCTGTAGTACTTTGTATTTAATCATATCCTGATGTAACTATCACTATTTAATCATACCCTGATGTAACTATCACTATTATCTGCTGTATTATTGAATTGTGGTTTGTCACACTTATACTTTGCTTGATCAAAAGTTATTGTATTTCTTGCTCTTATTGTATTACTTGTATTGTAACACTTGAAATGTATTTGCTTACGATTGTAAGTCGCCCTGGATAAGGGCGTCTGCTAAGAAATAAATAATAATAATAATAATAATAATTTGACAGCACACTTACCTTAGTCTTCTTTTTCTTCATCCTCAGCACTCGGGATGCAATCTGGATGGTGGAAAGCGTCTCTGTGAAGTTGCTTGCGATTGCTGAGATGTGCGCAATCATGGTAGTGCGGCAGTTCATGTTTCCCAGAGACTCACGAAGCAGCATAGTGAGCTTGCTCTCCCTGCCACAAAGAAATAGAACCACGTTTCAAAACCCCATTTGAATTTGTCGAAGCTCTTTGGGGTTTGTGGAGGGCAGCTGTGACATCACTTCAGCTGCCTGCCTTGCACATGAACGTTCTGGAATTTCTGTTTGTTTTCTTGCACCTTCCTGCGTGCTGCATGCTGGGACCAGCCACCTTGGCTCTTTTTGAGTTGTTAATTATTATGGCAGCGACAATGAATCATGTTACTATGGAAACAGCAAGATTTATACAGCTGTGATTGGGGAGCGAAAACTATTTTTTATATTCATAATTATAAATTCTTCAGTGATTCCGTGATAGAATATCAATACATTATCCTTGAAGGACTTTGACTAGTCAAGTGTAAGCTGCTAAATCTGGCTCATCCTTGAGATTTAAAACTTAAGATCTCCCTGGCTTTTACAACTATAGGCCACTTATATTACTTGGGATATTAACTACTAGTGTTTTGTACACAGTTAGAATATTAAAAAATGACAATAGACACACAGACACACAAATTATATAATGGGGTTTTGTTCTTGACATTGTTGCTTAGCAACCTGAAATTTGGTTTAACCTAATATCCCACCATATCAGCCTGACATTTTCACAGTTTAATAAGAACTTTTGTAAGAAAGCTGTTGCTGCACTTGATAAAATATGACTTTGCACACAAATGAAATGCCAATGTATGTGCTTTTAATTCAGGGGTTCTTTCTTACCACAACTAGTCCTAAATGAATCCTCAGAATATATTATCAGCTAAGGATGTTTCCCTGTGATAGACACATATGCTTACATTACTGTTGAAGCAGTTATAGCTTATCCCTTCATCTCATATTGCTGACCCTTTTCTGAAGTGTTTATCTGTGCTTTTGAGGTGGCTGCAGTGATGCATTACAGAAAGCACAGAGCTGTGCAGTGTGGATTTACATTATTGCTCTTCTGCCTTACATTAAAAGCTCTGCTGATTACAACCTTCTGATTTGAACTTAATGACCCACATTAGTTCACAGTATCTTCCCTGTAGATGTTCATATCAGGAAACATGTCAATAGGGTATACAAGTCTGTTAATCCTTGTCTTCATTAAACAGCCTATAATATTTTATGGTCAATCTAATAATGTATATATAGCACTCATTCACACAGTGTGTGTAACATTATGGCTGCATTCTATGATTCTCTCAGTCTTTTTTGGTTTTTGAAGTTAGCTCAGAACACCAGTTATAGAATTCTGACTAAAACCAGGAAAAGTGAACACAATACCAGTGTTTTAGCTTATTTGCACTGGCTTTCTGTGGAGTATAGAATTGATTTAAAGATTTTGTTGTTAACATATAAAGCCCTGAATGAATTAGCACCCAGTTATTTGCAGGAGTTACTGACCCCATATGTTCAGAATCGCACTCTGAGATCACAGGATGCGGGGCTGCTGGTTATTCCGAGGGTCAACGGAATCACCAGGGGAGGGAGGGCTTTTTCTTGTAAAGCTCCTAAATTGTGGAATGCTCCGCCTGAGTCTGTCAGGGAAGCTGGGACATTTTTAAGTCAATTTTATTATTATTATTATTATTATTATTATTATTATTATTATTATTATTATTATTATTATTATCATGATGGATGTGTGTATAAGTATATTTATCTATGTGTGTATATGTGAATATATATTTTTATTGTACTCTTTGAATATGTTATTTAAATGGTATGATTGTGGTAGATGAGTAACATGTATTGTGGTTTGATTTTTTTCACTATGTACTGTGCTTTGAGATACTTCTGTATAAAAAGCTCTATATAAATGCAAATAAATACATACATACATACATACATTTAAAAGCTGAGCTCTATAAACAGCCGTCCTCCCTCACAGAGGCCGTGCTCCTCTGCCAGCAGAGCAATCCCTGTAGACTGTCCACTTGCTTAAATTATTTAATTGCATTTCACTTAGTTCTAGACTGAGGCAGCGATTACTGACATTGGCATCAGCTGTAATTCCATTTTACCAAGGATCAGTGACTTATGCAAAACCCTTATTGTGCACATTTATATTATCAGCCAGCAGCAATATAATTCCAATAACATGGGCCTGAAACATTCATTACAGTTGAGCTCTCCAGAGTGTTTGCAGTTGTGTTTTCCCATGTAAATGTGTTGCATTTAAATTAAAACCGCATGGTGACACATTATATTTTCCCACGGGGCGGAGAGTGGAGTGAATTTCACTCTTTCAAAATACTGAATTCTGAAATGAATGTAACCATAGCAATGTGCCTATGTTCAACATTAGAGAGAGGGGTAGTCCAATATCACATACAGGAACTGTTGCAGTAAAGCTTAATATTGATGGCAGCAAAGTTAGTTATGTAATCTGAACTTAATTTATTATATATTTGGAAAACAACAGCATATCTTAGCTTTTAGGTATCCTGTTGTTGTGATTTCATTCACACTCAGACATACAGAATGTGTCCACTATCCTGTCCACAATTCCTAGTAATGTGTAAGCCTGCTTAATGAATTAACAAGATAACAGTTGTGTCGTTCATACAGTGCTACTTTATCCTTTTGTGGAATAATATTATTCCTTCATAAAACTGACTTTCCTAATCGAAAACCAGAAAGAATCTCTTTCTTGTTCATTGTAAAACTAGATGCTTCACGATTGTATTTGCATGTTTTTTTCTCCACAGTCGTGGTGTAAGCCCTGCTGGGACGGAGAGACACAGCCTTTAGAAGAAGAGAATGCCACGTGGAGCCCTTACTTGTATGGGATGTGCTTGCTGCCATTGACGAGGGCGAGGATCACATTCCCCAGTGCTGACAGTGACAGGCACAGTCCAGCCCCACTGTCCCGGCTCTTGCCCAGCGCCTTCACACAGCTGCCCAGGTCGATGAGGTGCAGGCGGCTGCGCCCCCCAGACACTACCGCGGAGGGAGATAAAAGAGAGAGAGGGAGGGGTAGAATGGGGTAAGTCTTCCTTCATGGTTCACACCTCACAGTGCTTAGGCTTCTCTCCATCCACATTTAAGAGGAGCTCATCCTGTGAATCTCGGTCAAGCTACTGTATGTAGATGAACTTCATATATCAGCATTTGCATTAGCATGCTTGTTGCAGGCTGGTGCAAGTGCAAGGATCACCCAAACGCCCAGATACACTGATGCACACATGTCATGAGCAAGTCGTGTGGAATTCCTTGACCCGGGTTCAGTAAGTCAGGACGCAATGCCCTGTTACTCAGCCTGATTCACAGAACATCCTCCATTGTTTCCTAATGTGATGCCCGCACATAAACTGAACCAAAACATCCAAAAGTTATAGAGAAGTAAAAATGTGGTTGATGGTATGGGGTGGGGGGGTTCACGGGAGCTGTTATTTTATTGGAAACCGCACTGCAAATCCAGGTTTGGTTTTGATTTTGAGGTTTTGATTTTTTTCAAGGCAAACCAAAAACATTAACTTCTTGAAATTTTGCACAGACAAAGCCAAGACCTTGACCTTTTCTTGCTATTTTTTTAGATTTCTATTTTTGGAGTTTCACCCCAAGGTGTAACTTCCTTTTGTTTTTCTTTCAAATGTATTTCATTAGAAAATGACACCTCCCACAGAAGTCTGTAGCACAAACCTGATCAATCTAAAAATGTCAATTTGAGCTTGTTTGCCTGAAACAACCCTAAGAACCAAGTTTGCTGTAAATCGGAGACAGTAGGGTTTAAAATCCAACTTTTTTGGGGTGATTTGTCTTGGAATGACCCTACAGTAAGAAGCAGATCATGTTTCAGGCCAGAGTGCCAATGGCTCTGTGTCCTGTGTCTCTCATCCCTATAATGACCTTCATTGGATGCTTTAAAGTCACTAACTTATATAAGCTTGCTCTCCCTGCAGCAGGGTCACATGTCTGCACAAGACAAGGGCAGGTCACAACTGTACTCTTTAACAATGAGAGACAACATTCTTTCCGTTTCTTTGGAGAGCCCTCATTGTAGATTCATTGATTGTTTGTCAAAGGCTGTCAATTTAGTTGCTGCTTGGTGACAGAGGAAGGTGTTGGATTATGATATGTTTATTTTAATGTACTTTAAGACAATATTGATTAAAACAATGTGCTTTTGCTTTGTCATCCATCACTTAATTTATTCATTAACAATGTTTCAGTGCAACAGGGCTTCTGTACTATTTTCAAATGGGGGCACTACAGATTGCTTCTATCTCAGATTTGGATTTTTCAATTAACTTTGCAAGCACGTTCATTAATGTGTGCTTCTGTGCAATGACCCTCAAAGAGCTCACATTGCTAGTAAAGTATGGAAACACCTACAGTACAGTGTGAGAAGCCCTTTTATGTGACACTGAGTGTACGTCATGTTTGAGAGAAAAATGTGTATGCTGATATTTAACCATTTCATTTTACACATACTGATATTGGTGATTTCTTAAAATAAGTAATTTTATAATAAAGTTAATGTTATAATAAATATACATGGCATTATTCAGTACTTCCATTGCACAGAAGTTTGAACCATTCCAGCTTTTAGCCTGAGCTTATGTAGTCACACCTGAGTTTAACTGGACTCAGATACCTTATCAGTGTGTACTTAGAAATGTGTACTTATCAGTGTGTATCAATGTGTACTTATCAGATAATGTGTATTTATCAGTGTGTACTTATCAATGTGTATGAATGTGTACTTAGAAATGTGTACTTATCAGTGTGTACTTATCAATGTGTATCAATGTGTCCTTATCAGTGTGTACTTATCAGTGTGTATCAATGTGTACTTATCAATGTGTATCAATGTGTCCTTATCAGTGTGTACTTATCAATGTGTACTTATCAGTGTGTATCAATGTGTACTTATCAATGTGTATCAATGTGTCCTTATCAGTGTGTACTTATCAATGTGTACTTATCAGTGTGTATCAATGTGTACTTATCAATGTGTATCAATGAGTCCTTATCAGTGTGTACTTATCAATGTGTACTTATCAGTGTGTATCAATGTGTACTTATCAATGTGTATCAATGTGTCCTTATCAGTGTGTACTTATCAATGTGTACTTATCAATGTGTATCAGTGTGTACTTATCAGTGTGTATTTATCAGTGTGTATCAATGTCTACTCATCAGTGTGTGCTTATCAATGTGTACTTATCAGTGTGTATCCATGTGTACTCATCAGTGTGTATTTATCAATGTGTACTTATCAATGTGTCCTTATCAGTGTGTACTTATCAATGTGTACTTATCAGTGTGTATCAATGTGTACTTATCAATGTGTATCAATGTGTCCTTATCAGTGTGTACTTATCAATGTGTACTTATCAGTGTGTATCAATGTGTACTTATCAATGTGTATCAATGAGTCCTTATCAGTGTGTACTTATCAATGTGTACTTATCAGTGTGTATCAATGTGTACTTATCAATGTGTATCAATGAGTCCTTATCAGTGTGTACTTATCAATGTGTACTTATCAGTGTGTATCAATGTGTACTTATCAATGTGTATCAATGTGTCCTTATCAGTGTGTATCAGTGTGTCCTTATCAGTGTGTACTTATCAATGTGTACTTATCAGTGTGTATCAATGTGTACTTATCAGTGTGTATCCATGTGTACTCATCAGTGTGTACTTATCAATGTGTACTTATCAGTGTGTATCAATGTGTCCTTACCAGTGTGTACTTATCAATGTGTACTTATCAGTGTGTATCAATGTGTACTTATCAATGTGTATCAATGTGTCCTTATCAGTGTGTACTTATCAATGTGTACTTATCAGTGTGTATCAATGTGTACTTATCAATGTGTATCAATGTGTCCTTATCAGTGTGTACTTATCAATGTGTACTTATCAGTGTGTATCAATGTGTACTTATCAATGTGTATCAATGAGTCCTTATCAGTGTGTACTTATCAATGTGTACTTATCAGTGTGTATCAATGTGTACTTATCAATGTGTATCAATGTGTCCTTATCAGTGTGTACTTATCAATGTGTACTTATCAATGTGTATCAGTGTGTACTTATCAGTGTGTATTTATCAGTGTGTATCAATGTCTACTTATCAGTGTGTGCTTATCAATGTGTACTTATCAGTGTGTATCCATGTGTACTCATCAGTGTGTATTTATCAATGTGTACTTATCAATGTGTCCTTATCAGTGTGTACTTATCAATGTGTACTTATCAGTGTGTATCAATGTGTACTTATCAATGTGTATCAATGTGTCCTTATCAGTGTGTACTTATCAATGTGTACTTATCAGTGTGTATCAATGTGTACTTATCAATGTGTATCAATGAGTCCTTATCAGTGTGTACTTATCAATGTGTACTTATCAGTGTGTATCAATGTGTACTTATCAATGTGTATCAATGTGTCCTTATCAGTGTGTACTTATCAATGTGTACTTATCAATGTGTATCAGTGTGTATTTATCAGTGTGTATTTATCAGTGTGTATCAATGTCTACTTATCAGTGTGTGCTTATCAATGTGTACTTATCAGTGTGTATCCATGTGTACTCATCAGTGTGTATTTATCAATGTGTACTTATCAGTGTGTACTTATCAGTGTGTACTTATCAATACGGGCTCAACAGAAAATCACAATATGCATTAAGATCTTTTTTTCCATCTGCATTTGCTAGACATTATCTTTGAAATCACAACCCAAAATCCCTACATTACTAGGCTATCACAGAGCCGCGGCAGCCCCGTGAGAAATCTACAGTAATATACAAGCCACGATATCAACTCCCACAAGGATAGAGACCCCAGTACGGCAGGCTGACTTACTGCCTCCCTTGCCGCTCTTGTCCATGCGGTACTGGTAGACGTGCAGGGTGAAGAGCATGTGGGAGTTGCGCTGCTCCTCTTCGTCGCAGTCCGGCTTGCTGCTGCGGCGGGAGGCAATGGCGGCGTCGAGGAAGAAAGCTGCCTTCTCCGCAGTAGGGGCTCGGAGCTCACTCTGGTTCTGAAGCTGTTTGGCAAGAGCAGACTGTGTTGAAGGCATCTGGAACAAGTGCAGACACTTTGGGGCCATGTATTATTAAAGCAGCTGGAGTGGAACGGCCCTCCAGGACAGGGATTGGACACCCCTGCTGTAAGGTATAAGATCAGGGGAAAGCACTTACTGTACCTCTGTGGTTGTGGTCACTGAAATGTGTCTCTGTTTAATATAAAGTGGGTATGTGATAATGCTTTGATGCTTCACAAGACAAGACTGTCCTTAAGGCAGGGAAGCGGATTGACTGAAAACCTCTCCACTAAATTTTACACAAGGTCAGCATTGCTTTTCAGGAGCCTAGAATTGTTGCTCAGGATTCATCCATTCAGCAAAGAGAATGCATTCCCCTCTAATCCCCATCTGTATTATTTGTACTCTTGCGTTTGTTACTTACAATAAAATATGCAGTCAACAACGAAGGATATTTGAATGAGTAGCTACGAAGTCAGCATATTAAACCGGCTACAGCAAAAAGAGGGCTTAAACAGATCTATTGAATTCTCCTCATGAATTATCTTTCTAGCTTTAAAAATAGTAGGTCAACATAATTAAGTATTACAGGCACAAAAATGAATAAGGCTAACCACTTGCACTATTGGGACCTCAGCATGTGAAAAAGCGCATTCAGTCTTGGCTCGATTTCAATTCAATAGGTCTGTTCTGTTAAATCCTGACAGTCTCTTGGTAGAAATGCTTTGGGAGCACACTCCTCTCTAATTAAGACAAAGCTCTCAGCTGTTTCATGGTCCTGGATGAAGCTTTACTATTCTCTGTATTTAACCTTTAAGATCCTGGTGCTCATGGGCATCAGTGCTATAGGTTCCTAGAATGCCAACTGGCATCCATATGCTTTTCAGTGGTAGTAAATGTGTGCCCATTGGCTCTTCAACAAAAACACTTAAAACAATAAGGGCAGCAGGTATTCGAAGACTAGAAGATGTACAAGACGCTCCAGCATGTGAAGGGTTCAGAGCACACTGCAGTATCTAATCTGCATACAGGCTCTACACTGCTAACATCACCCAATATCACAATGTATGAAAATGCAATGCTTAAATCAATAAACATGTACACAGTACAACACATTAAGATCATCAAGCTTCTTAAAATGTTTACTACAAATTGTTTAATGATGCTGAATCTTGGTTAATTACAATAACATTTTAGTTAATTACAATACCATTTAATTTCATGTTTACAAAATCATGAGGTAATTAAGTTTAATGAGTTTAAAATAACTAGATTCCATTCCATACTGAATGTATCTTTCACTCAACGTGGCTGATTGTAGCTATGTGCCTGAGTGCGCATGTGTGTGTTA